>NW_023998404.1:0-778 GCF_015586225.1 Lucilia sericata | reverse complement strand
CCCCCCCCCCCCCCCCCCCCCCCCCCCCCGCTATAAATCATAAAAAAATGTTTACCGATTAGAAAGGATCGAAAAAGTAGTTTTTATTTGGAATTTAGTTATACTTTATTTTGCTTACATCAATTAGTTTAAACTTAAACTGCTATTGTTAACTATAATTGCAATAATATTACAATTTGGCCAGCACTCTGTCGGCGAATCATGAAAATTATAGTTTATGTGAATAGTTAACTTCCCCCAAACGTTTTCCAAAATGAACCTTCATAGTTATTTGAATATGCACCACGTAAATAATGACCAGTAGGGTTTCTGAAATCATATAAATAAGTATTTACTAAACAAAAAAACTAACTTTAAAAGAACAAGTTTTTTCCACTTACACAATAGTACAATCCTTAAACCAAAATCCTCCTTTACGTATATCTGCACAATTTCTGTTTGAATTGTCATTATCATTATCGAGTGTACTAAATGCAGCATTCAATTGATTATATAAACTATCACCAGCAGTGCCCGCGTAGCGTCCAAGTGATTTTAATTTATATTTCTCAACGGCATTTCCTATAACAAAATGATCGTAACGAGCAAATGCTGTTTCCCCCTTAAAATTTTCTAGAAAAACGAGTAATTCCTGAGGTCCATAAAAGTTTGTTAAAGCATACAAATTCTCTAAGCCAATCCAATATTCTCCAACTGGATTACCAAAACCATTTACATAATCCAACCAGCTGCGTCTAAAATTTTCGCTACCATCGACACGTTTTAGAATATATAGCCA
>NW_023998403.1:0-781 GCF_015586225.1 Lucilia sericata | reverse complement strand
ACGGAGAACGGGATAACGGAGAACGGTATAATTTATAACTTTATAACTTTATAACTTATAACTTTATAACTTTATAACTTTATAACTTTATAACTTTATAACTTTAAACTTTATACTTTATAACTTTATAACATTATTTTTGGAACTTTAAATTTTAGAGAATTTTCATACTATCCTCGTCCATAATGTATTTGTACATTATAGTTTATGGTATAAATTTCAAATTTTTTTCCATCATTGAAAAAAATATTATTCTTTGACACTATATCTTTTCCTCCAATATCTCCTTCCAGTTATCTAGATTTGACATTTTTTTTAACTTAATACAAAAGTGTATTTGAATGTTTGTTACATTACATATAAACATTTTTTAAGTAACGCTTTTGATATGATTTTTTTAGCTTTCCTCTTTATTTCTTTCAAACAAATTATTTTCCATACAGTCATTTTTCATAATATGTTGTTTTTTTTTGCAAGTTTCTCTTTGTCACTAGTGGAGAATGAAAAATCTGTTTATGTTAGTTTTTTTTTAACAGTTTTCATTTTTTCTTGGTTTCTGTGTTTTTTACTAAAAACCAGAAATCCTTTAAAATTATTTCAAACATAAACTCATGCATATGTAAATTTGTTTCTTTTGTCCTGATTCCTTTAGCATATTAACACACATTCATGCATACTTTCATACATATTCTGCCAACGACCATTACAATTCTCGAAAGAAATTTTACACATATACACGCTCGCTCCGTTTTCTCATACAAATGAACAAACTTGTTATTGC
>NW_023998402.1:0-887 GCF_015586225.1 Lucilia sericata | reverse complement strand
CAACAGCATTAAAAAACATGACTTTCTGTAGAAAACAATACCGCAAATAATGTGAAAAATCAAATAAGTTAAATTAGAAGTTGATATTACTCAAGCGTAAGCTGCTTATGAGATACGGATCGCGAATAAAACGTGTGCAATTTATATACTCTACATCAGGCAGTTATGAGTTTTTTAACTTAAGGTCCCATAATCAACAACAAAAAAAAAACACGAAACGGTTTAGAGCCGTTTTCCACAAGACCCTGTCAGACCTTGTAATGAAACAGGTGGCAATGAAAGTGATCTTCTACTGTAACATGGCAACATCTATCATACAAATACTGTTATTCAAGTAAATTTTTTTATCAGTGTAGAGGTCTCATTTGTCCGGCCATGCTCAACTATAATTTCTAGGTGGATTTTTTTCTTAATGTTTCTGTTTTTTTTCAGGAAAAAGGAAACAAAACATCACAAATTATATAAAAATAGAACAAAAGGTCTCTGCTTCCACTAGCCCCAAAAAGCAAGAAAACAAAAGCTTTAAGTTAACAAAAAGAAAAAAACAGTAAAAAGGTAAACGTTTTTATAAACTTCTCAAAAATGTTTAACCAACATTTTTTCCGTTGACAACCTTTCTTCATAGAAGAAACGGATACTTAAATAATCATACAAAAACCGTCATTGTTTTAATATTTTTATGGGAAAATGAAAATGGCTTTATATTTATTTTAACAGTGATTTTATTTACCGCAGCAGGTGTAATTTAAAGCCATTTATCTCTTCCACTAAACTTAATGAATGATTCCCTCAAATATCTTGAGAAAATTAATGAATCTATTTAAGCTGATAAGTAGATTTACTTTCAACTTAAAGTTATCTATTGAAATTAAACTTTTCTTGGAAAA
>NW_023998401.1:0-984 GCF_015586225.1 Lucilia sericata | reverse complement strand
TGTAGGGTATTATATGGTCGCCTCGCCCGACTATAATTTCTCACTTGTTTATTATATTTATTTTAGGAAAATGTTTTTTGAAAGGTTTTTAGCACCAGTGAATAGGTATTTTTACCTTTGTTTATATTTTTGGTTTTTTAATTTTTTGGTAACGATTTACCCACAAGAAATCGATTTATTTATAGCACAGATAAAACACAACCGTTCGCAATAAACTGCACAACTGTCATACGTATGTATATACTTTGACAACGGATGTTATTGAAAAATTATAAACAGTTTGATATCAATTTGGTACCGTTCGTGTATATTTCTTTTTCCCTCTGAAAGTCCCAATTGAATGACGAAAAAGTACCAGAAGTTCCTAAAGATTTTTATTCATTCAGGATTCTGAATGTTTAATTATAAGTTTTTAGGTGCAATGTTATAGAAACTCGAGAAGTACCTTTTGAAGGACGAAAACTTAAAAAGTTCCCTGTTATATATGTAGGTTCTCATTTACTACTAGGCTCTACATACATAATTTCAAGTTTCTAGCCAATAACAACACACAGCTTCATTCGTAACGTGTTGATCTTTCTGCGCTTTGTTTTTATAAGCAAGCGAGTACAAGAACAAAATTTATCGTATGATTAGGTGTGTTGTTGTTGTTGTTTTTTTGTATCCTATTTTTGCTTATATCTTCCATATCTTAAAGATAAAGATTAAGATCTCGCAGATATCTGAGATCTTCTGAAATCTGATTTCATCCCCATCAACTAATGACCCACTCCCGCGCAACCACACTACAGAATCGGCAACAACACCTTGGTAGTCCGAAATACGCAGCCAATAAATCAGGATTATAAGTCGCGTGGCATGCAACAATATTCATCCTGTTGAGATGGCAACTGCACCGAGAACTTCCCTGATATAAAAGGTCTATTAAATCAGTACTAGTCTCCTGTCGGGCAGAGGAGTCTTTCCCAATCGTCCACCATTACA
>NW_023998400.1:0-1137 GCF_015586225.1 Lucilia sericata | reverse complement strand
GTAGTTAGTTAGTTAGTTAGTAGTTAGTTAGTTAGTTATCTAGTTAGTTACTTAGTTAGTTACTTAGTTAGTTATCTACTTAGTTACTTAGTTAGTTACTTAGTTTGTTAGGTAATTAGTTAGTTGTTCTTATATTTACAAATAACTGAATAATTTCATACTATCAAAAATGCATTGCCTACTTTCTGGCTTATCATTTTATATTACCAATCAATTCATGTAATATGAATTTCAAAAAAACAATATCAACAAAAAAATAGTATTATAAAACTTGCAACAATTTTCCACAACAATTTTTATCCTATTATTTTACTACCCTGTCCGTCCTTCTTTCTATCAATTTCAAACTTCAGTGCTTTAGAAAATGCAATTATTGCAATTTTTATTATTATCATTATTAGATTTCAATGTTCGGGCAAAAGTGTTTCAAGTAAATACTTGAACATGCACATGTAGAGCATGTACATACAGATAACAACTACAACAATAAAAGCAACAGCATCAACAACAGCTATACAACAATAACAAGAAATATTAAAACAAACAACAACAACATACAAGATACAAGCAACAACATATTGCAACATTTTTATGCATCATTACATGAAAAGGAAATCAATTAAAATTTTTACATGATTTTTACATGTTACTAACAGCAGTGAGGAGATGGGCTTAGCGAGAGTTAGATACTTAGTTGCAACAGTAGTAGTATTATAGTTTATAGAAGCCAGGAGTTATAGATTTCAAAGAAAATTTATGAATTAAAGTAAATTATTAAATTGTATAAATAAAAAAAATTAAATTTTTAATATTGTGAACAATCTTTTATATAGAAAAGTTGTTCATATTTTGTGGAACAATTTTGTCGACTACTTTTCTATTGAAAATTTGTTCATTTTGTGAACTTCGTTTCTATAGAAAAGTTGGTCATATGCTTTTCTATAGAAAAGTTGTTTATATTGTGAACTTTTTTTCTATAGAAAAGTTGTTCGTTTCCTTCTATAGACAAGTTGTTTACTTTGTTAAGTATTTTTATATAGAAAAGTTGTTCTTTTTGTTAACCACTTCTCTATAGAAAAGATGTTCATTTTGTCAACTACTTTTCTATAGAAAAATTGTTCATTTTGTCAACCACTT
>NW_023998399.1:0-1140 GCF_015586225.1 Lucilia sericata | reverse complement strand
CTACTACTACTTACTTACTACTTACTTATACTAACTAACTAACTAACTAACTAACTAATTTATACGAACCGGACGATATACTTCTGAAAGTACAAATTTAATGAAAAAATCCATTTTTTGTGCCCTATACAAAGTTTTAAAAAGTAAATTTTTCAAAAAAATTTTTAAAATATTACTACTGATCAAACAGTTCCAAATTTGATGTCAAGAGAACATGAAGGGTTGGAAAATATTTTGTATTATTGTCAAATATGTCTAACTAACTAAGTAACTAATTTAAAAGATACGTTTTATTAAATAAAATCAAATATTTTTTTTTTTTTGCTTCCATTGAATTTTTTATTTGAATTTCTAAAAATTACATTTATGTTTTTTGTTCCTCAGTATTTTATAAATCCCACTAGATGAATATTACAATGTTTAACTTAATGATTTTCTTTAAAAAATGCATAAAAATAATGTTTATATTTTGTATGGTAAATATTTGTAAAAAGACAAATTGAGTTACAATCCAAGTATGTACATGCCAATCTGCAGTTATTCTCCAAAGATTTTTTTCTTTACATTCTTTGTTTAAATAAAAGCACAAATATTTTATATAAAATAATAATACAAAATATTTGCAACTATATATATGAATGCATAAACATAGTTTTAAATATTTGTAAATATACATTCATTATCTAACAAATACTAACTAGGGATTGTTAGAAAACTAAAGAGAAGACAATTTTTGTATAAAAAAAATAAACCACAACTTTTTCACAATAGCCAAATGTTATTGTATATCCTACTAATATAGTTTTTTTATCTTAAATTTTTGTTTACAAAAAAAATAATGTCACTCTATTAAATTTATATTGACATATGCTATAGCCATTTTATGTTTATCTTTCATTTTATGCATATTTGTTGAACGAAAAAAAAAACAGAAAACAAAACTAGCAATGCATTGTTCGGCTATATTATAGAATAGAAAGAAAACTATAAATATATTTATAGCAAAAAGAAAATATCCCTAGGGAGATTAGCTGAAATTGAAATAAAAAACAGTTTCCAACAGATATGTAAAATGAAACACAACTTTCATCTATATATTGTACAATAGTTATGTTGGCATGGATGCATACATATATAAAA
>NW_023998398.1:0-1235 GCF_015586225.1 Lucilia sericata | reverse complement strand
TAAAAGCCACGCACATACAGATACTCACTTACACTTCCATTAACACATGTATGTATATTCATACTATTGTTCCATTTCCGTTGTAGCTTTATTTTAAATTTTATGAAAATTATGCTTAACGCTGTTGACAGGTTTGCTTCTATTTGTATTACCCACAAAAAATGGGTTATAGTGATTTGATCGTTTTATTTGTAACACGTTGAACTATTGGCCATGAGTCCATCATCTATGTTTTTATAAGATTTTTAGAAGATCTAATTATGTCTTTTCATCTGTTTGTTAAAGGAAAAATAGGGAAAAATAATGGCGTTCGTCCGTTAAAAGTTCAATACCTACTTAATAATAACAGGGCCGGAAGGATGAACTTTTCCACAAATACTTCCATTTGTTGTCCTATATTAAAAGTTGAAGAAATGTCCAACCGTATGTCACTTGAAATACCTACCAAATAAAGTACTAATTAGTTCGTTATCAGCCAACAGTATACATTTTCGTACTTGCTTTGCATTGTTTATTTTTTTCGTTTTCGACTTGGTTTTATCCTGCCGGTGATACTGTTTAATGCGAATTATATTTGAGGTTTTTATGTTGTTTTCTGCCAACAAAGGAGCAAAATGACTTGTAGGAAAAAACAGAAAAAATCACAAAAAATTTTTCATTAATTTCATTGTTTTAAATTTTTTTTTTCAGCAGGCACTACTGACTACCACGATAATGATATCAACGTATAATACCATAGCAGCAATATGACTCCTACAACAACTGTGTACTTAAATATATATTTGCTTGATACTTTTGTTTCTTTTTTTGTTACTTCTGCACGATAAATTGGTAGCTGATATATGGTGACAGAGCTCGAATGTGGTAAATGGAAGTTTACACTTATTTCAATTTAAATGTCTGCTTTGTTGTTTTTAATTTTGCCTGTCCAACTGTGTATAACTTAAAACAATTTTTTCATTATTTTGTTTAATTTTTGTAACTGTTATCTTCCCAGATTCAGTATTTTTAAAGCGGCCGGGAAAAATTGCTTCAGGGGAAATATCAGTGAAAACGTAATATAATAAAGAATTTAATTATAATATAGGTGGAAAATTTTTTCCAAATTTCACGATTAAAAATACTTTTTTAATTGCTTATATGTATATGTATGTATGTCAAGTAGAGAAAATCAAATGAAATTAATTATAAACTCAGCATAAAAACGAAGTACTTCCAAAAGAAATATATATATC
>NW_023998397.1:0-1331 GCF_015586225.1 Lucilia sericata | reverse complement strand
GAGACTATAAATCAGATAATAGTTCAAGCTATAGATTAGTCTTTAGTCAAGATTACAAATCAGTCTATAGATGAGATCATAGATCAGTCTATAGTTGAGACTATAGGTCAGTATATAGTTGAAACTATAGATCAGCCTATAGTCGACAATATAGATCACTCTATAGCCGGACTACAGATCAGAGTATAGTAGAAAATATAGATTAGTCTATAGTCGAGAGTATAGATCAGTCTATAGTCGAGATTATAGATCAGTCTATAGTAGAGACTGTAGATCAGTCTATAGTCGAGAATATAGATAAGTCTATAATCGAGACTATAGATCAGTCTATAGTCGAGACTATAGATCAGTTTGTAGTCGAGAATATAGATCAGTCTATGGTCGAGACTGTAGATCAGTCTATAGTCGAGACTATAGATCAGTCTATAATCGAGACTATAGATCAGTCTATAGTCGAGACTATAGACCAGTCTATAGTCGAGACTATAGATCAGTCTATAATCGAGACTATATATCAGTCTATAGTCGAGACTATAGATCAGTCTATAGTCGACACTATAGATCAGTCTATAGTCGAGACTATAGATCAGTCTATAATCGAGACTATAGATCAGTCTATAGTCGAGACTATATATTAGTTTATAGTCGAGACTATAGATCAGTTTAAAGTCGAGACTACAGATCAATCTATAGTTGAATATAGAGATCAGTCTATAGTGGATACCATAGATCATTCTGTTATCGAGACTATAGATCAGTCTATAGTCGAGTTTATAGATCAGTCTATAGTTGTAGGGTGCAACGGCATATGTGTCAATCGCAAAACACCATCCAATCCATATATGTATAGTTTAATTTAAACTAATAATGATTGATCAGTTAAATTTAGCTGGAATACAAGTTGATGGATCAAAAACAAGTGGCAAATGATAGCAGTAATCAGCAATACTGCATGATATCCAGAATCTTTGGCTAGTAGTGGTTAAAATAACAAGATTCCAACTAAAATCAAAGCTATAGTCAAGTAGAGATAATTTTTTCCCATTTTGGGTTTATCTCTTTATGAAATTAACAAAAAACAATAAAAATAATAAAATAACAACAGACAACCTCTGGAATAAGATGTAGAGAAGTCAAACATGCCATAAAATGATAAATAGATAAAGCCAAAATAGTCAGCAAAAAGTAGAACCAGAAGCAGCAGGAAATTACATACAATTTACCGCCTGGTAGATAAAACTAAATATACTTGGATAATTTCTTTTACTTCTCCTTTTGGTTCATAGTAAAAAAAAAACATAAAACAACAACAAATCAAATTCAACGATCAT
>NW_023998396.1:0-1342 GCF_015586225.1 Lucilia sericata | reverse complement strand
TGGACAAATCGACAAATATCCAGAAATTTTATCAAAATAAAAGATAGTTTTGATAAGAAAATTGTATAAAATTTAATTAAATTATACCCAGATGGACGGACGTGCTGACATTAACAATTCCATAGCAATTATTGTCAGTAGAACATATACGTAAAACAGCAAATGTTTTAAGACTTCTGCTTTCATTTATATATCCAAAAATTTAGCAAAAGCTAAATTTTTGTTCACCTGGACGTATGATTATTATTTATTAAGACTTTTTCAATACTTTGTTGTATAACTGCCACAATCTTTTGAAAATAACAATCGATTTTATAACATCAAATAGTAGACATATTAGGCTTTCCTAATTTATATGACTTTATAAAATATTTCATTATTCTTTTGTTTATTAGATTCAATAGCAATTTTTTTGTATAAAATTCTTAAAAGAAATATTTAAAAAGTTTTTATACCCTACACCACTTTAGAGGGGAGAGCATATTGGGTTTGTGCTGATGTTTGTAACCAATCGACTTAGAATCATTTTCTGAGTCATTAGCTATGTCCGTCCATCTGTCTGTCTGTCCGTCCGTCCATGTAAATCTTGTAATCAAACTACAGGTCGCAATTTTGAAGTTAATTCAATGAAATTTGTTACATAATCTTCTATTTTCTTAGGTATGAAGTCTATTGAAAATGATTAATATCGGTCTATTATTTCATACAACTAAACCCCCGAATAGAGCTTGTAAACCTTGTAATCAAATTACAGTCCTCAACTTTGAAGATAATTTGAAAAAAAAAACAATTAAATTTGTTACATAATCTTCTATTGTCCTAGGTACAAAGCGCATTGAAAATGGTTAAGATCGGTCCATTATTTCACCTAGCTCCGTTACAACTGAACCCCCGAATAGCGCTTGTAAACCTTATAATCAAACTACAGGTCGCAATTTTGAAAATAATTCAATGAAATTTTGCATATGATAGAGACTAGAGACGAATCCTATTTAAAATGGGTAACATCGATCCATTATTTCACCTAGCCCCCATACAACTGAACCCGCCGAATAGGGCTATTAAGTTCATAATTATGTTTAGTATATTCGTACCTTGAAAAAAGCTGCAAAACCAAGTTCTATAAAAGCCTTGATGAACCTCATGAATCTTATAATTATAGGAACTCATTTTAACCTAATCCCTACACAAAGCTTCAAAATATGACTTAAATGTCCTCAATTTTATTCAACAATAAATGGCTTAAGTGTATCTGAAACAAGGTACAATACCACTTAAATACTTTATTATGAAAAACTAAATCAAATTTTATTTATATAACTAGTGTAGGGTATTATATGGT
>NW_023998395.1:0-1434 GCF_015586225.1 Lucilia sericata | reverse complement strand
GCATACAAGAACGTTTCGAGAAAAATGGCTATTTATCATTTATGGCATTTTGCAATTTCTTCAATAATAATAACAACATTGATAACATATTTCTGGAGCCACGCTAATAAACTCAATTGTTGTTGTTCTGTTAGTTTATACTTACATTTTTCCCTTAAAAGAAGTACCTTTAAATCTGTTCCATGTACTTTCTATATTGTTACAAATTTACAAAAAGGGATAGATTGAAAACACAAATAACATGTTTCAAGTAAAAAAATATGCAAATCAAAAATGGGTTAACACTGGTTACAAGATTTTTGATATGTTCTGCTAAAACATAAATTGCTCTAACAAACATAACCACAACTAGAACCCTCATTCATATAACTAGACAAAATTATGCAATTATTTTGAAAATACACATGTATACATAAATATTTATATATGTATGTGTGGGAGTATGTGTGAAAAGTTGATAAAAGTATAAACAGGATAAGCCTTATAAAACTTGACAATAAAACTTTAGTTATTATTGTTATTGTTTTTTCTTGCTGTTTTCTATTTGGAGATTTGTGTCATGTGTAATTAAAAATAAAATAATAAATAAAATATGTATATAAAACAATAGTATAACAATATGTTGTAATAACAATGCTAAAAGGGAGTAGAAAATATTTAAATTATAAGTTAGACAGTCTTTGTCTTTATAAATATCCTTGAAATTTCAACAATAAAATATAAATATTATTTTCTAGTACTTTTAGAGTTTAGTAGGTGAATAAGGTCAACAATTATATAAACATACATATGTATAATCAATTTGAAAATCTTTTAAAAATCAGTGCTAAATTTAATGCATTGTTTAATGTCTTAAAAACAGTGTTGATGATAATAATAACTTTTCATAGGGTGACAACATTGAAATAAGATCCTTAGTTATTGGAATATTACAAACAATGCTCCATTAAGAGTTAAGACTTTTACGCAGAACTTTAGTATTTTCAGATTCTTATTACTAAAATGTGCAGTAAAAGGTTTTATTTACAAAGACAAACCTAAGTTAGTTTTTAGGCGTCTATCCAAAACTTTAACAAAACCTAAGTGTTAAAAATTTGGAAAGTTCTTTCGAAAATTAAGTAGAAATTTACTTAGTTTTTTTATACAAATAAAACCCGCTAATAATTACAACAATTAACAAAAAAAAATGTCTAAGTACGGCTAATTCCAGTTAAATGCAGGATAAAAACAAATAAATATGAAGTAAAACAGCAAAAAAAAAAAAAAAAATTCTTACAAGAAAAACAATTATTTCAGCATAATTGACTTTAATTACCCCTCCTAAATGAAAAACCTAAAAAATCTCAAACCCAACCACAAAAATTAACTACAGAAAAAAACTTAGCTAAAAAAGTTACAGCAACAACAACGAGATAATAAGTAATTGTAAGAAAA
>NW_023998394.1:0-1550 GCF_015586225.1 Lucilia sericata | reverse complement strand
AAGAAAATAAATTTAATTAATTTAATCAATTGTGGCCTACTTTAAAGTTCAATTAAGTCTAATTAACAAATAAATCTACAAAAAAAAATATCATATATTTTTTCTTGCAAATTTAAATATTTTGCAATTTTAAAATTTAAATATAGCCTAGGTTCAAGGGGTTTATTTATAGTATGCTATACACACAAATCTAGATATGCATATCTAGTTTAGCATATATAAATTTTTTAATTAAATTCTTTAAACAAAGTTTTGTTAAATTATATTTTATATTAAAAAATAGTTATAAACTGCCTTAGGCCTTAATATTTAATTCAATACCATTTGAATTTCATAGCCTACTTTGGTTGTGCTTTAAACTTTTATTAACGTGAGCTCATATACCTAAACATTTTTTTGTTTATTATTTTAGATTAAGCTAATTGATATGTTAATGTTAAAAACACTAAAAAATAAAAAATATTCCTTTAGGGAAAATTTATAAAAAATTTTATTTGTTTAGTTTTAGGGATTTATTAGGCAAAAACTATTTGAATGTTGAATTTTGCAAAATAGAGTTAATTATTAAATTTATTGTGGCAGAAAAAAAACAAATTTTTTAAAAAAAAATTTTATTGTTAAGAATTAAAGATATGTCAGAAAATGAATTTAGTAATTTGAATAAATATCAAGCAATTTATTAAGTTAAAGTTTGAGAAAATTTATAAAATTTAAAAATTATTTTCATAAATTTATTATAAATGATGTTGCATCGAAACTTTGTAGTAATATTACGCTTACATGCACAGCTTTCTTTACATAGGAAGTATTTTTTCTATTTATTCAGTTAAAAATGTGTAGGCCTATTTTAAGGCTTAACAATATATAGAAACAATTGAGCACAATTTTAAGGGAAAAACTCCAAAGTGTGCAGCATAATATAATATTAACAATTCCAATTTGTTAACATTTCCGTCAATATGAAAAACATATTTCTACACAATAAAAACAAATATTGCCTATCTTAGGGTGCTAAAAAACTATTAATAACAATAACTTAGGTGTTGTTTCTAGATAACGAGCTTGAAGTTTGAAAACATTTTTACTTGTATGTTATTATTGTAAAAAAACAAAATACAAGTTAAATTTTTACTCAAATTACACATTATCTAGAAACAACTCATTAACAAATTTAAACACAATTTATAACAAGTTTTTTTTTTCTCAAATTTCAAAACTAATTAAACTAAACTTTTTTGATTGTGTCATGAAAATAGATGGAAAAAAAAGAAGAAAATAATTATAACTTTTTGTTTAAAAAGCTGTAGCTAGCATGATTTGCAAAATGTTTAATAAAATGACAAGAGTTTAAGGTTATTAGGGAATCAAATTTAAGAAATAAGAAAATAATATTAAATTAGTTTTAAAAAAAACTAATTTTTTCAGTTCAGTAGACTAATTTGGCAGATTTTCAATACCGAAGTACTTAGGACAAGGTTAATGTATTTTATACAGACAGACGGACAGACAGATATACAGACGGACATACAGACAGACAAACATACAGACAG
>NW_023998392.1:0-1607 GCF_015586225.1 Lucilia sericata | reverse complement strand
AGATAGATAGATAGATAGATAGATAGATAGATAGATAGATAGATAGATAGATAGATAGATAGATGATAGATAGATAGATAGATAGATAGATAGATAGATAGATAGAGTAGATAGATAGATAGATAGAAGATAGATAGATAGATAGATAGATAGATAGATAGATAGATAGATAGATAGATAGATAGATAGATAGATAGATAGATAGATAGATAGATAGATAGATAGATAGATAGATAGATAGATAGATAGATAGATAGATAGATAGATAGATAGATAGATAGATAGATAGATAGATAGATAGATAGATAGATAGATAGATAGATAGATAGATAGATAGATAGATAGATAGATAGATAGATAGATAGATAGATAGATAGATAGATAGATAGATAGATAGATAGATAGATAGATAGATAGATAGATAGATAGATAGATAGATAGATAGATAGATAGAGATAAATATACAGTATAAAGTAGACCTAGAGTCCTTAATGTGCCGTGCAAAAGTTGCAAGTTACATTGTTACTATCGGCAAAATCCGACCATAAATTTGCAATATTTTTATTAATCTTGATATAATTATATTTTACAGGCCTTTTCAAACAATCGATTCTAAGTAGTGGCAATGCCCTAGCACCCTTTGTGGGTATTCTAGATAAACCCTTAGAACAATTACATACCATATCTCAAGCCCTTGGCATTGAGTCAGTACAAACTCAAAATTCCAAGGAGTTAGCGGATAAACTACGAACTATAGAAGCTGATAAAATTTTACTTGCGGGAGACTCTTTGAAATTTTGGTTCAATAATATACTTTTCAATTTTCGGCCCGTAATAGAGGATGCCTCTGATAGTAATGCCTACTTAATTGAACATCCTTATGACACCTTACGACATGGTAACTATGAATTAAAACCGTGGCTTACAGGTCTGGTATCGTATAAGGGTGAAGGGGCCGCTATATCATTAAATATTTACGATAATCAAACTTTAAGGGCAGAATTAAATAAAAATTTCGATGAGACGATAATGAAAATGTTGGATTTAAAAAACAACGAGCAGTTAAACAGATTTATAGAGGAATATATGCAGGGAGTTCATGAGTTAAATGCGAATACTGGCGATGGTTTTTTGGAATTGTTTAGTGATTATAATTTCTATTTCCCGGTATATAAGACACTTAAACATTATTTCGATTATGCTGATATTGATAAGAATCCGGTGTATATTTATAAATTTTCCTATCATGGCCCGTATACTTATGTGCCTATATACACCGCAGGTTCTACGAATCGTTATGATGTTGTCCATTTTGATGATTTACTTTATCAGTTTCGTCAATCGGCATTATTTCCGGATTTCGAAAAAGGATTCCATAGATGCTAAATTATCCAAGGAGTTTGTGGGTATTTTACTGGAATTTGTGAAGACAGGGTAAGTGTAATTAGATGTTAAGTTTGTAATCTTGAGTGCCTTAATTTTATTTTCTAGCAAACCCTTGCATTATGACGATGTTGGTTCGTGCTCTAAGGAACAGTTTTTAACATCTGGTTTAAAAGGCATGTGTAAATATTTGGAGTTTATTAATGAAGATGGCGGTTATAAAC
>NW_023998391.1:0-1790 GCF_015586225.1 Lucilia sericata | reverse complement strand
AAAGTCGAACACACGACTTCAGGTTTAGCAGACTAGGATACTAACCTACCACCCAACAGAAACATCTTTAAGCAAACAAATGTGCCCTTTCGCCCTACTTTTTAAGTAAAAATACTTTTGCAACTTAATAATTTTTAAAATGTTGTTAAAGTTTTACCAGTTTGTTGCTTCTTAACATATAAACATTTTACAAAATTTTATATGAATAATTTATGAACATAATTTTGGTCACTCATGTTAAGTTTTCATTGACATAGCACATAAATTTGTATGTACATGTTGACTTTGTAAACTATATATATATTTTTTGGCAGTTACTGGTAAAACTTTTTAATTAAATTTTTTTTTTACCAAAACTAGCATAACTTTTTTTTATGACGATAATACATTTTACATTAATTTCTATTAAAATTGACTTGAAAATATGTATCAATTTCTGAAGTCTATTGATTAGACTATGACTTATGGACTAGTTAGTTAGTGAACTACTCTATTACTGTTGATTAGTTTATGACTAACCAGTTAAATCGTTTGTGGACTAGGCTAGCATATTAAACAATGGATTAGTCCATTGTTTGGATTAGCATCAGATCTAGTTTTTGACTTAGTTACTGGTCTATATATAGCAATCAAGGGACCAATCTATTGATTTGTCGATTAACTAGTATATGAAATACAGCAAAATAGTAGTGACATAAATGGCTCTTACATCTAAACACACTAAGTTTTCAGATTTGTTTCTGCAAATCTTAAATTAACAGAGTATGAAGAAGAAATATTAACTCCTACTCTTTGATTGAACTAATGAAAAAGTTAACTAATTGAAAAAAGTATTTGAAATTACATGAATAATATAAGAAGTTTAAAATAAACGCTGTTTGTGGAGAACCCCAACAGTTCAAAGACAAACAATATAATATTTATAAAACATACAAAAAATGGGGCAGTAAAATAGAAAAAGTTTTCGCTTTTCTGATTGAAATTGTACCCATACATATTTTAGGTAAAATCTAATAGTTTGCCAATGAGATACTAAGAAATAGGTAAAATAAGCAACTCATACATATGTACTTACATATCTAATGTAGATTTTAATTAAAATTATGTCAACAAAGTTTTCTTTTGCCAACTACTCTCAACCATTCTGACACATATATTCCAAGGAACTTTGGAACAGATATAAAAATCAACTTCATTTAAAATGTCCAACAGCGAGAAATAACTGGCTGATAAAAAGTGTTGAATAAATGTTTTAAAAATGCTAATTAAATAAAAGAGAAATGAAGAAAAAAATTATAATTAAAATAGGAAAAGGAAGATGATGTAATACTTAAAGTAAATTTTTATGTAAATTTAATAAAAAAATATTTGGAACTAAAGTAATATAATCCTGACTTGCAACTCAGTCCATTCTATAATATATCCAAAGACTAATAAAAATAATCTTCTGTTCAGAGATTAAAATAATAATAATAATAATTTCATTCACCTTCTTTATGTAGGTTTAGTAAAAAAGTATTTGCTATATTTATCACACTTTGTTTTATAAATTAATTTAAATAAATAAACTGTCAACACTGTTCATTTACTCATTACCCGCAATTAAAATAAATAAAAAAACGTGTAAATAAGTGCCATTGCTTGCCATTGCGGCATGTAAAAGTGTCCTTTAAATAAATTCTGTTTAAGGGTACAAAAAAGGTAGTTTTACTATATGAAAATGTATGATATTACAGTTTTGCATAAAAACACTTAAAAAAATGTTTGTGTGAAAAAAATTATATTATGTT
>NW_023998390.1:0-1896 GCF_015586225.1 Lucilia sericata | reverse complement strand
AAAACTCATCGATCGACAAGTTTTCTATAGAAAACTCATCGATCGACAAGTTTTCTATAGAAAACTCATCGATCGACAAGTTTTCTATAGAAAACTCATCGATCGACAAGTTTTCTATAGAAAACTCATCGATCGACAAGTTTTCTATAGAAAACTCATCGATCGACAAGTTTTCTATAGAAAACTCATCGATCGACAAATTTTCTATAGAAAACTCATCGATCAAAAATTGTCTACAGAAAACTTATCAATCGACAAATTTTCTATAAAAAACTCGTCGATCAATAAATTTTCTATAAAATTCATAGATCAACAAAATTTCTATAGGAAACTCATCGATCGACAAATCTTCAAAAGAAGATTTTCTTTAGAAAACCTATCGATCGACAAAGTTTCTATAGAAAACTCATTGACCGACAAATTTTTTATGGAAAACTTATCGATTGACAATTTTTTATAGAAAACTCATCGACCGACAAATTTTTTTATAGAAAACTCATCGATCGACAAAATTTTTTTTAGAAAACTCATCGATCGACAGATTATTTTTATAGAAACTTCATCGATCGATAAATTTTCTATAGAATACTTATGGATCGACAACATCGATCGAAAAATTTTCTAAAGAAAACTCATCGATCGAATAATTTTCTAAAGGAAACTCATTAAACTTTCTAAAGCAACTCATCGATCGGCAAATTTTCTGAAGAAACTTATTGATCGACAATAAGGAGAAATTTTCTAAAAAAGTATGAATGCTCATCAAGATTACTTATCGTTGGCATATTTCTCTTTAGTTGAAATATTTCGTATGTTTTACTTTTTTTAATTTTAATTAAACATAATAAAAAGAAAAATCTATTATAAATGTCCGAAAAATAAAAATACCAAGTGAAAATTATTTCCCCTTACAACACAAAAACATTTTACAACTCGGTTTACTAACCCAAAAAAATTGTCTTTCTCTTCAATTACGATTCTAAAATTCAATTAAAGTTTATATTTAACACAAGTAAACAAGAAAATAAAACAAATAAATTGAGAAAAAACCCAAAAATCTGTTGAAAGCAATTTATAAAAATAAATAATTTTTCTTCATTTTATTTATCAGTTTTTTTTGGTTTTGCAGTAATCTCTAAATGAAAATAAAACAAATCTTGTTAGGCATTTAAGGAATTTACACTACAACAGGGAAAGTAGAAAAAAACAGGAAGCAAAATCAACCCGCATCAAACGTGTAAAAAGACAACACAAAATGAGGCCTCAACATCAATTCTCGCAGAAATGCAGGACGTAACAGGATAACAACCAGCAAAACTTTTTTTTTTAATTTATCACCCTGAATAAAAGGCAGCAGACTGTTGATAACTAAATTCGAAATTTCTGGCTAATAATGTTTTATTGTTGTAAAGCGTTTTTGGAAGAAAAAAAAAATTATAAAGAAAAAATTTTACCAAATAAAAAAGAAAACACATTTGTCAGTCGTCGTAAGAAAAGAAGTAAAAAAATTTTAGAAAAAAAAATAGGAATTTAAAACATGGTTGATAATGATGAATGATGGCATCAACAATTCGATTGAAATGTAATTTGCGTTCTTTCTTTCTTTTATTTGTTTATGTGTGTATTTTTTACTTTATTTGTATCAAATTGTTGCAAGTTGCTTTTTCTTTGCTGGTGCGAAAGTAGATGTGGCAGAATGGATATTTTGTTTTATTTCTTTTTTTTTGTTCCATAGCTCATGTCTATGTATATTTGCTCCTTTTTTATATTTTATTTCTTTCTATCACTATGACATGTCACTTCCGCTTCACGCATTCATTGTCACTTATTTGTATGTTGTGTATTTTCTGCATTTGAATGTGTGTGTTTGTTACTTTTGTTCATTTTCATTTTGCC
>NW_023998389.1:0-1999 GCF_015586225.1 Lucilia sericata | reverse complement strand
AACTAACTAATAACTAACTAACTAACTAATTAACTAACTAACTAACTAACTAACAGTAACTAAAATAACTAAACTAAAAACTAACTAACTAACAACTAACTAACTAACTAAGAAACTAACTAACTAAACTAACTAACTAACTAATAAACTAAACTAACTAACTAACTATTACTAACTATTATATGAAAGCCGCGGTTATAAGCTTGTTAAATAAGCTTAACGAAAATTTTTTATTGAAATTCCTAAAGTTGTATTGAGTTGTAAATTTGTAGATTTTGGTATATATAATAAAGATAAGTCGTGGATTTTTTTTTTAAAGACTTATTACTTGAAAATGACATGTTTATTACTTGTACATGGTGGCATCATAAACAATCATTGGTTTTTCATTTTTTTCGACAAAAAAAAAAAAAAAAAAACAGATGCTGGATTATTGCTATAAAAATAAACGGTCTGACATATTGCGTATAAGTTTTTAATTCATCGATTAATGATGACAGGCTGACGAAAATGTAAACGTCTAATAAAAAGCTTATAGAAAAAAAATTACATGACTAAAACATTGCTTCCAATACCTATTAAAGATATGAAATAATACCATGAAATACATAAACTACTTTAAAAGTTATAGTTGAAAAGCAATAAGTTTCAGTTAGATATTTTTGGTTATTTAACGCACTAACACTGAGTCACGTATTTTTTAATGGATTTGAAATTTTGAAGAAAATACTAAGGTAACATAAAAACCCACAAACCAACTCAGGAATATAACTTATAAAACAAATACATAAATAAATGTGTTACATTCAGCTAACTTAAATCTTCAAGTTGTTATTATGTAACATACATGTATGAATAATTATGAATTTTAAGATTTTATTATAATATATCTGATATCTGATATTAAATTTATTCCAATCATTAACCTAAGATTCATTATTTACAGCTTAAGTAGGGTGTTACTATTCATAGTTGACCATTCATACTTGTTTTTATAAATGTACATATGTATGTACTTTTTACTAGATACTGAACATTTCCCGAAAATTAACATAAACAAAAACAAAGGGTATTAAAATTCAATTTGACTAAATTTATTATTTTTAATAATTACATGTCACAAAAAATATGACATATATATGTATGTATTTCGATTTAAATCCTATGAATAATTCTTAGTATGTCAAATTCGATGTCTGTATATATTTGTATTTATACACACAAACATACGTGTGTAATACTATATAACATAAAAAGTTACTTACCGAAATGTTGTCAAATACACGTTCATGATATGGTACTAAAAACGGATGTTTACGAGCGTATTCCTTTATTTTACTACATCTTTCGCTGTAAATATTTGTTAACGAAAAGAAATGGGGAAAAAACATTAAAGAAAAGTCTTAAAATATAGCTTAAATTTTGAAATATTCATTTTTAATTATTAAATTTATCTTCTTTTGTGTACTAACATTGAGATTGAGTTCGAATAAAGACATTGTAGGGTAATAAAACGTTTGAAGACAAATTTGATTTAAAAGCTTTTATATGTATGTACGTGTTAACAAAGTGGTCTTTAAAATATACATATGTATATGTAATTACACTTAACAAAATTATTACAAAATCGGAAGAAATCATTCTTAAAACCCTTTACCACAGTGTATTTTCAAAATAATATGCACATATGTATATTCGGAATCCTTATAGATAGCGGAGTCAATTAAGCTATGTCCGTCCGTCGGTCTGTCTGTCTGGCCGTCAGTATGTTTGTTGAAAACAATTTTCTGAAGAACCAAATATCTTCGGTATACAAATCTTCAATAATTCTGTTAGACATGTTTCGAAAAGATTTCGTTTTAAAATCAGCAAAATCGGTCTATAAATAATGAAGATATGAGTAAAACTCCGAAAATTATACAAGTGATAGATAGTAGATAGATCGATAGATCAGATAGATTAGAGAGATAGCTAGAGATAAGATAGATAGATAGATAGA
>NW_023998388.1:0-2087 GCF_015586225.1 Lucilia sericata | reverse complement strand
GAAGAAAATTCTCTTTTTATAGAAAATTTTTGAGAAAATTCTCTTTTTATAGAAAATTTTTGAGAAAATTTTCTTTTTATAGAAAATTTTTGATAATAAAATCCCTTTTTACAGAAAATTTTTGAGAAAATTCTCTTTTTATAGATTATTTTCCAGAAAGTTTTATTTTTATAGAAAAATTTTCCAGAAAATTTGTTTTGTAGAAAATTTTTAGAAAAAAATTTTTTTTTTTTAATTTTTAGAAAAATTCTTGCTTAAAAAGTGAAATTTGCTGTGTTGAAAACATTTTGTTTTTAAGCTTTTTTTGTTTGCTGGGTTATTTTGATTGGCTACATAATATTTACTTGTATTAGTAGTTGTTGCTGTTGTTTTGTTGTTATTAGTCGTCTATCATTTCTGTTGATTGTTGTAAAAATTTTGTAATTTCAATAACTAATGCATGTGTACCTGTGTGTTTATACATATATTTCCAACATTTATTTTATCCAATCATTAGCTATCTAACGATTGGTTAAGTGTGGTTTTCATTAGATTTTATGATGTAGTTTTTTTTTGGTTAATAATTTTTTGAATTATGAAAGATTAATTGTTTCAGTAGGAGACCTGCTGTGCTGTAGAGTTTTTTCTTTGATTGAAATTAACGGAAATTTTTATTAGTCATTATTTAAAATCATTTGAGCATTATTTACCGAAAACAAAATTAAAAAAAAATGTATATATATATTAACCAAACGATTGTTAAACAATTTTTATTGTTTTGTAAATATTTGTAATAGTCTTTGGTTCTATTTAAAATCAAACTGTTTTAAGAAATAAACTAAAATGTCACAAATATTTTGAAAGTTTTTTTTTTAGTTTCAAATTTTATTTCAAGTTAAAGTTGTTATTTATACCCCAAGTGTATTTGTGTTTAGTTTAAAGTCTTTTGAAGCCCCATAGTGCGAAAATTATATTTTTATATAAATTCTTTGTAATTTTTCCAATTTTATCAATTCATAGCAACATCGATTTTATGTTTATTTTATTATTTCATTTCTTAATAATTCAATCTATAACATTATTTAGAAAAAATTTAAAAAATTTCCCAGACTTTTTCGAAATCGAACATGTGCTAAACATGAAATTGTAGAAAAGACATCATTGCAAAAAAAACTGTCGTTTAATGCAAATGTATTTCAATGTCTGGCTGGTTTTAGGCAAGACAAAAAAAAAAAATTCTGTAATTCTTCATAAAGTGACAAAACGTCTGTTGCGTTGGAGTCTGTTAAAGGCAGGAGAAAAAAAGATGTTTTCCACATAATAATGCTGATGATGATAATGACGCTGATTCCTTTAGCAGTTGTGCAACATGGTGTGCAATACACGCACTCCTCCAGTCCGTCACTCATTCATATACTTGCACCCCCAGTTTGTTGTTGTGTTGATCACAACATATTGATGTTGCAGTCTATAAGACGTTGCAGCAAAGTATGGGAGTATGGCCCGTCTTTATGTGGCACAAAGATTTATCACATTGTTGCTGTACGAGTACATTTATTTCTTATAAAATTAAAACAACAGCAAATAAAGAAAAATCTTATTTACTCCTTTCAATGGGTGGATTGAACTTGTCGGATTTTTAGTTTTTTGCCATTTGTGTCGCAACACAACAAATAACAAAAACAAAATATAAGTAAGAATCTCAACTATACTCTAAGTAAAATGGAAAAACTATTTTGCGTCATGTTTAAAATTCATTGCACTTTTCAAGTGCGAATTATTTGTGGTTGCTGTTGTTGCTGTAGTTTTTCGCGCCAGCCACAACACTTGACAATCATTACATGTTGATCATCAGTATTGCTAGAGCTGTCGTCGTCCTCTTTATACCTCTTACCCAAGTCCAAGATGAAATCTCAGCATTGGTCTTCTTAACGCACATTTACACTTCCATCCATACATACATATGCCACATTATGTGGTCTGCATATATGCGGGAGTTGTTGGGGAGTTTGACAACATTAAATTCCTATTTTTTTTCTTAATTTTATTTTGATGAGAATTTAATTCAGCCAAATCTTTGTTGTGCGCAAAAAAAAATACAAATATTT
>NW_023998387.1:0-2066 GCF_015586225.1 Lucilia sericata | reverse complement strand
GATAATAATGATCATTTGATTCAAGATTTTTGCTATTATCTCAATTTTCATAGAAATTTGAGTTTAAGTGAAAAGTATGCGTTATTTAAGGATTTATATCCATAAATCTACTTCCGATTTAAATTTCGCATAAAATTCGTATTTTGAGGGTCACTGCTATATAATGATTCACCTGTTTTATATCATTCTCATGATTAAGTTTTCACTTTAACTTATCACCATACCAGATGACTAATAAAATGCAAGCAATTGCCAAAAGACCCCCAATTAGTGTTTAGTACTAATATAATCAATTCCATATAATCTCTGCGAAAGCTAACTAAAGGGGGGCGTTGACTAACGAATATTAAATTTTTCAGTTATAAACAAAAGAATTGATTAGAGCTAAAAAAAGTATCACAACGGATTTAATGATTACTAGCCCCAGCTATAAATAAAATTGTCTTTTCAAACATAATTCAATATAATGGCTCTTCTATACGTGTTGCTATCTCTGTCGGACTTACAAATATCTTTTTTTTTTTTTTTCATTTTTAATGTTTTTTTATCAAAACCATTAAATGTCATTATTAGCGCCTTTTTAAGGTTCTTATCAATTGGAAAACACTTGAACCATTCTGCTGCTGCTGTTGTTGTTTTTTTGCAATATATTTTTTTTTGTATTTATTCGATTCAATAAATTATATTGACTTTATTGAAGTGCTACTTGTATGTTCGCATTCAGTTTGTTTCACATAGTGGTGAATATCGCGTGTAAAATTGTTATAGAAAAAAAAGGAAAAAAAAAAACAGTTACTGCAGATTGCTAACGAAAAAATAGCATTATTTGTTTCAAGAATTTTGAACTAAAAATCAAGAAGTAAAGATTGTTTTAAGATTTTTTCTAAAAAGTTTTTTTTTCTTAAAAGGTAGTTTAAGTTGCGTGTTGCCATGTTTTTCAATTGTTTTTATTTTTAAAGATTTTATAACAAGTTTATAGTCAACTTGTTAGATTTTTATTTAACGTTAGTTGACTTGGTAAAGTCAAATGTGAAAGTTTAATTGATTCATTTGATTTAACTGTAGTTTAAACTGCAAAGGGTTTATTCAGTAACTTGTTTATTAGCCCTCGTTAGAAAACAAAAGTGATAAAAAACTATACTTTGTTAAGCTGTCAATAATAAGTGTAAAAAGCAACATACAAGATCTTTTATCTTCAACTACAAAAGCTCTTTAAACGTAACAGTACTAGAACATAAGTTATTATTAAGATGGCTTCAAATTTGTTTAATTTATTTTACTCGTTTCTTGAAACAGTGAAAGTTAAAAAATTTAAAAACTTTTGATTAAATCTATTTTCAGTTAAAAACATATTATTGTAAAAGCTTTATTTTTAAAGCTTTTAAGAAAACTTTTTTTCTCAAAAAGCTTTTTTTAATAATAATTATGATAAAAGCTTTTACATGTTGAAAATCTTTTTTTCGAAATCCAATATTTTAAAGCTCTTAATTTTTTTTTAACAATAAAAGCTTTAAAAACTTTTAAAAGTAAAAAAAAAAATTTTGGTAAAAATTCTTACCTAAATGTCATTAGAAAATTATGAATTTTCTGATTAAAGCTTTTAACTCAAAGCTTTTAAGAACATTTTTTTAATATTAAGAGCTTTTCTAATAAAAGTTTAAAAAATTCAACAATTCTGATAAAAGCTTTCTGAAAACTATTATCATAAAAACATTAAAAAAGCTTTAAAACAATACTGTTGAAAAAAGCTTTTAAAAGTTAAAAATATTAGAAACCTTTATTAGTAATTAAATTTTTTTTTTAATTTTTTTTCTTAAAGCTTTTAAGAAAATTTTTCTAATATTAAGAGCTTTTCTAATAAAAGATTCTAAAAAAATATCCAACAATTCTGATAAAAGCTTTTAAAAATTAATAACATTTTTTGTAAAAAATTTTAAAAATTCTTATAAAAGCTTTTATAGGTTGACAACCTTTTTCTGAAAACTGTTTTGATAGAAACATAGAAAAATCTTAAAATAAAACTTCTGATAAAAGCTTTTAAAAGTTAAAACAATTTTTCTGGAAAA
>NW_023998386.1:0-2235 GCF_015586225.1 Lucilia sericata | reverse complement strand
TGATGTATGTATGTATGTTTATGTATGTATGTATGTATGTATGTATGTATGTATGTATGTATGTATGTATGTATGTATGTATGTATGTATGTATGTATGTATGTATGTATGTATGTATGTATGTATGTATGTATGTATGTATGTATGTATGTATGTATGTATGTATGTATGTATGTATGTATGTAGGTATGTATGTATGTATGTTGTATGTATGTATGTATGTATGTAGTATGTATGTATGTATGTATGTATGTAGTATGTATGTATGTATGTATGTATGTATGTATGTATGTATGTATGTATGTATGTATGTATGTATGTATGTATGTATGTAGATGTATGTATGTATGTATGTATGTATGTATGTATGTATGTATGTAGGTAGTATGTATGTATGTAGTATGTATGTATGTATGTATGTAGGTATGTATGTATGTATGTATGTATGTATGTATGTAGTATGTATATATGTATGTATGTATGTATGTATGTATGTATGTAGTATGTATGTATGTAGTATGTATGTATGTATGTATGTATATGATGTATGTATTATGTATGTATGTATGTATGTATGTATGTATGTATGTATGTATGTATGTATGTATGTATGTATGTATGTATGTAGGTATGTATGTATGTATGTATGTATGTATGTGTATGTATGTATGTATGTATGTATGTATGTATGTATGTATGTATGTATGTATGTATGTATGTCTGTATGTATGTATGTATGTATGTATGTATGTATGTATGTATGTATGTATGTATGTATGTATGTATGTATGTATGTATGTATGTATGTATGTATGTATGTATGTACGAAGTGTCTCCTACTTTGCAGCAAATAATGTACGTACATATGTATTTGTGTACATAATTTTAATGGGAAACTAACTTATTTGGTTATGTCACATTTATATATAAATTGATTATGCCTTATAAATTTAAATTTATTCCATTTACAAAATTATAAAACTCGCGATTAACTCTTTTTGACTCGAATCGCGAGCGAGTTCTATTTTACGCTCTTTAAATTTTCAACTCTTATCGCGAGTTGAAAAATTAAACTCGCGAGTCGAATAGATTTATTCGCCGGAAAATTAATTATTTAAATCGCTCGAATTAAACTCGCTCGCGAGCGAATTGAATTCGATCGCTATCTGTACCCTGGTTTTAACCAGACACCACTTTTTCTAATGAGAGAAGTATATGTAGAATCAATAATATCCTAGAGTATACGTATTATAACTGATCCATATTACTCATACGCTAACATGGCATATAAGAAAAATGATTTGTTAAAAATTTAAGCATTATAAAATTTAAAAAAAAAAATCAAATTAATTTTAAGTTTCTGTTAACTCTTAACTCAAGTCTCATCCTAATTATTTACACTTAAGATTAAATTCCAATACAACAAAAGGTATATATGTATGTTCCTTTCAACAACATTTTACAAATTTCATTTATATTATTCCTTTATAATTTCTATATAACAAAAGATTAAAACAACTTAGATTCGAATAGAAAAACATAATTTAAAATGATTTTATTTTTCCAGCAAACAAACAGAAGAACAAACAAAATGTAGAGAAAACAATTCGTATATATTTATAGAACATTTTCTATTTCTATTACATTTTCAGTTGATTTTATTATTTGTTCCTTTTGTTTACTTTACCGTATGTACAACATTTATACCTGGTTTTGTAAAAATCACAGAAATACAAAGTTTAAAAAAACATGAAGAAAAGCAGTAGTGTTCAAGCCCGACTTTATAATACCCTACAGCAAGAGAAAGTAGTTTAGAATAATGCACAAGTTTAACAGGTTTACTTTTCAGTATAATGGATGAATGAATGTCTTTTGAATTTTCTTCAAAATAGCTCGATTATAAGGACATACTTTTATCGGTTCAGGAAATTAGTCTCGGACAATTGTTATAGATCAGCCTGACTATAGTTCTGTAGAGTAAAATAATGAACAATAGAAAATAATCCGTTTTTTCCCATTTATTGTTTGACTTGCTTTCTTTTATTTCATTGTGTTGTGTGGTAAATGTGTAGGTGTATGTATTCCTTCGCTATTAAGTAGGAGTGTAAGTGTGTTTGAAACTCATGTAATTAAATAAACTGAAGTAGACGAAATATGATTTATATCGACAGTTTACGAACAGTTGGAACACAAAGATATTTATTGGCTATAAACTGAAAGGTAATGGAATTTAAT
>NW_023998385.1:0-2234 GCF_015586225.1 Lucilia sericata | reverse complement strand
AATCTATCTATATATCTATCTATCTATCTATCTATCTATCTATCTATCTATCTATCTATCTCTATCTATCTATCTATCTATCTATCTATCTATCATTTATCTACCTTTGAGTTTTTATAAACACTATTTATATTTTAAAATAAAAGAAACTGTAGTTTATTCATCTGATGATACATAATTAAAAAACTTTTCTGCAATGTTTGCAAATTTTTCTGTGGAATCGGCAATTCGTTTTTGTGTCGCATTTAGTTCTTCCAAATATGTTAGCATTTTCTTTTGCTGGTTTACTTGCTCCCTCAGCAAATCAGTGGTAGAATCAGCGACCCTCTTCTTCGAATTAGTTTGACCACAATCAGCTTTAGTGTAAGAGGTTGGACATATATTTTCTTCTAAACCTATCGCGTTTCCAGGTGGTAGTGCTGCTGATCTTATATTAATGGCTTCGTCTACCATTTCCTCCAGTGGAGATAGCGTATCTTCTTGGTAAGGACCGCATCCAGTACCTGTTAAGGATTTGTGGTTCTCCGACAACTTATTTTTGGTTCTGGAATTCAGTTCCGCCCAAACCTTTAAAAAAATGTTATTTTGTTGTTTATGATAACTACACTGATACTCACCTTTTTCCATTCCCCAACTTCTCTTTGGGGAGGTCCAAGACCATTTAATTTTGCAGTTATGTCAACCCTCAATCTTGGCTTTGCTTCCTCCAAACACGGGTTTGTTTTGAAGCTATTTCTGGGCACTTTTTAATTTCCCTACATAAAAACTCGAACTGCTCGGTTGTTGTTATTTTCAATCTATAAAATGTATATAATAAAAAAGAATAAAAATGCAAATTGTATACTTACGTTCGTTTTTTTGGTACAATCTTCCATTTTTTTTCCACAAATTGTTATTAATTAAAATTTTTTATTTGTCAATTTTATTTAAAAAATATTATTGCCAAATGTTTAAAATATATAAATGTAAAGCAAAATATATAAATATTTAAAAAATATATATATATATTGGTAACAATAGTTTGACAATAACGTAAATCATAGACACAACCCGTAACATAGACGAAAAAAATATATTGACATGAAGAATCGTAAATTCGACTACTTTCTTCCTCAGACAAGACGACATAATCGTCCAACAGAATTAGGGCATTAGTAGTATATTTATTTCTCTATTTCTGCAAATAACTTTGACAGTTTTCAAGCTACGACAGTTTTGTATACCTCGTTTTGATCCATAAGAAACGCACATTCTTTTGACATATCGCTTATGTAAAAAATCTTAAGTTCATAAAATTGGTAAAATTGGGATATCATTACAATTTTTGTATTAGGGTAAATTTCTTAGTAAATGGTATTTTCCCTATTTCTGCAAATAACTTTGACAGTTTTCAAGCTACGACAGTTTTGTATACCTCATTTTAATCCATAAGAAACGCACTTTCTTTGGCATATCGCTTCTTCAAAAATATTAAGTTCTTAAAATTGGTAAAATTGGGATTCATTACAATTTTTGGTACATAGTAAATTTCTTAGAATAATGTATTTTCCCTATTCCTGCAAATAACTTTGACAGTTTCAAGCTACGACAGTTTGTATAACCCATTTTAATCCAAAGAAACGCACATTCTTTTGACATATCGCTTATTCAAAATCTTAAGTTCATAAAATTGGTAAAATTGGGATATCATTACAATTTTTGTATTAGGTAAATTTCTTAGTATATGGTATTTTCCCTATTTCTGCAAATAACTTTGACAGTTTTCAAGCTACGACAGTTTTATATACCTCATTTTAATCCATAAGAAACGCACTTCTTTTGATATATCGCTTATTCAAAAATCTTAAGTTCTTAAAATTGGATATCATTGCAATTTTGGTACAGCGTAAATTCTTAGTAATGCTATTTTCCTTATTCCTGAAAATAACTTTGACAGTTTTCAAGCTACGACAGTTTTGTATACCTCATTTAATCCATAAGAAACGCACTTTCTTTTGACACGCTTCTCAAAAATTAGGTTAGGTAGGTAGGTAGGTTGATAGGAGGATGTATACTACATCAAATCCGAAGAAATACACCTAGGCCACTATCGGGCCTGTTGTGCGCTCCAATTCAAGAAAAAAAAAAAAAAAAAAAAAAAAAAAAAATTGTTCACTGAATGTATTATTTTCCATGTTCAGAAACTCAGTTTCCTGGACGTAATTCCTAAGAATCTTCCAATCGGTGTTGGTTAA
>NW_023998384.1:0-2291 GCF_015586225.1 Lucilia sericata | reverse complement strand
TATAAAAAGAAAAGCTTATCGAAAATTTTCTATAAAAAAGGAAAATATATCGAAAATTTTCTATAAAAAGGAAAGTTTTCTATTAAAAAAGGAAAATTTCTATTAAAAAAAGAAAATTTACTATAAAAAAGGAAAATTTATAATTTTCTATAAAAAAAGAAAATTTATGGAAAATTTTCAATAAAAAAAGAAAATTTATAGAAATTTTTCTATAAAAGACAATTAATAAACATTTTCTATAAAAAAGAAATTTATTGAATATTTTCTATAAAAAAGAAATTTATCGAAAATTTTCTATAAAAAAGAAAAGCTTATCGAAAATTTTCTATAACAAAGACAATTTATGGAACATTTTCTATAAAAAAGAAAATTTATCGAAAAATTTCTATAAAAAAGAAAAGTTTATCGAAAATTTTCTATAAAAAGGAAAATTTATCGAAAATTTCTATAAAAAAGGAAAATTTATCGAAAATTTTCTATAAAAAAGGAAATTTATCGAAAATTTTCTATAAAAAGAATATTTATCGAATATTATCATTCGATACATTTTTTCTATAAAACTAGAATATGTATGTAGTTTTTGCTGTGTGGGTTGTTTTCATTAAATTTACACAATTAAAAAAAGTAAAGTACATTTTTTACAACATCCATGTGTGTAAGTAACGTATGTATACTCCCATTGGCATGTGTTCCTAAATAAACATTCCAAATCATTCTTCTGCAAAAACAGAAAACTTGTATACTGTTTAAAAGACACAAGGGTAGATTCATATACTTGCAACTTATAGTTTCGTTTAATTTTCCTTCTCTAGCTAAGGAAAAAAGGATCTCTAGAGAAATGTGTATAAAAATAGAAACTTGTCCCTGGCCCACAACACTTGATGCAATTACTGCAGCCAAATGTAAAAGAATTTTATAGAACCTTCTTTTTTTAATGTTTATTTTAAGGGAATTTTTTTTCTATTTTTTCTTTTGTAATAAAGTGCAATCAATATGTTTGTAAATGTTGTGTTGTTTTTGTTTTTTTGTTTATCTTGTTTTGTTTGATTTTTACTAACATCAATATAAATGTTTTAACATTAATCAATGTATTGAATTTAAATTAGATTTTTTTTGCTTTGTCAACGCAAGAGAGAGAGAAGGGGAGAGAAAAAAATAGAATATTTAATACAAATTTATTATTTAAGCGTTACTAATAAATTGTTTTATATTCAATATGGGATTTTATTACATGATGATAATGGTGTCTATGGCAATGGAATGTTAAAATAGAAAGTGTTGTGTTAGGGAAAAGAAAGGGAGTTTGATTATTATTTTTTTGATATTTAATCAGCAAAATTTATTTGTGAAATTTTTATTTTACAAATAAATTTAATTTTAATTGCAACTAAAAAATTTATTATTATTTTTATGTTAATTTGAAGTAATTAAGTTTGATAATAAATATACATTTCTGTTTAACAATTATATTTGATATTTTGATAAATAAGCAGCTTTGATTTAACGGTTTTAATGGAAAACATTTAAATTCTAGAAGAAAAAAATTATCAAAAATATTCTATAAGAAGAAAACATTATAGAAAATTTTCTTTAAAAAGAGAAAATTTACGGGAAATTTTCTATAAAAATAGAACATTTATCGAAAAATTTCTATCAAAGAAAAACTTTAACGAAAATGTTCTATAAAAAATAGAAATTTTTATGGAAAATTTTATATAAATAGAAAATAATCGAAAATTTTCCATAAAAATAGAAAATTTATCGAAAATTTTCCATAAAAATAGAAAATTTATCGAAAATTTTCCATAAAAATAGAAAATTTATTGAAAATTTTCATAAAAATAGAAAATTTATCGAAAATTTTCCACAAAAATAGAAAATTTATCGAAAATGTTCTATAAAAATAGAAAATTTATCGAAAATGTTCTATAAAAATAGAAAATTTATGGAAAATGTTCTATAAAAATAGAAAATTTATGAAAAATGTTCTATAAAAATAGAAAATTTATGGAAAATGTTCTATAAAAATAGAAAATTTATGGAATATTTTCTATAAAAATAGAAAATTTATGGAATATTTTCTATAAAAATAGAAAATTTATGGAATATTTTCTATAAAAATAGAAAATTTATGGAATATTTTCTATAAAAATAGAAAATTTTTGGAAAATTTTCTATAAAAATAGAAAATTTATGGAAAATTTTCTAAAAATAGAAAATTTATGGAAAATTTTCTATAAAAATAGAAAATTTATGGAAAATTTTCTATAAAAATAGAAAATTTATGGAAA
>NW_023998383.1:0-2415 GCF_015586225.1 Lucilia sericata | reverse complement strand
AATCTGTGATCACTTTTATTTCTACAAAAACTTTTGAAATTTTTTCTTGGAAACTATAAGAGATAGAGCAAAAACAGTGAAAATCTGTGATCACTTTTATTTCTCACAAAAACTGAATTTTTGAGTGAAAACATAAAGTCCGTTTTTCTTGGAAACTATAAGAGATAGAGCAAAAACAGTGAAAATCTGTGATCACTTTTATTTCTCCAAAAACTGAATTTTATTGAAACATAAAAGTCCGTTTTTCTTGGAAACTATAAGAGATAGAGCAAAAACAGTGAAAATCTGTGATCACTTTTATTTCTACCAAAAACTGAAGTTTGAGTGAAAACATAAAAGTCCGTTTTCTTGGAAACTATAAGAGATAGAGCAAAAACAGTGAAAATCTGTGATCACTTTATTTCGTCTAAAAACTGAGCTTTTGAGTGAAAACATAAATGTCCGTTTTTCTTGGAAACTTAAGAGATAGAGCAAAAACAATGAAAAATCTGTGATCACTTTATTTCGTACCAAAAACTGAATTTTATTGAAAAACATAAAAGTCCGTTTTCTCTTGAAACTATAAAGAGATAGAGCAAAAACAGTGAAAATCTGTGATCACTTTTATTTCGTCCAACAAAACTGAGTTTTTGAGGTGAAAACATAAAAGTCCGTTTTTCTTGGAAACTATAAGAGATAGAGCAAAACAGTGAAATCTGTGATCACTTTTATTTCTCAACAAAAACTGAATTTTTAGTGAAACATAAAACGTCCGTTTTTCTTGGAAACTATAAGATAGAGCAAAAACAGTGAAAATCTGTGATCACTTTTATTTCGTACCAAAAAACTGAGTTTTTGAGTGAAAACATAAATGTCCTTTTTGCTTGGAAACTATAAGAGATAGCGCAAAACCTGAGAAATCTGTGATCACTTTATTTCTCACCAAAAACTGAATTTTTGAGTGAAAACATAAAAGTCCGTTTTTCTTGGAAACTATAGAGATAGAGCAAAAACAGTGAAAATCTGTGATCACTTTTATTTCTTACCAAAAACTGAATTTTGAGTGAAAACATAAAAGTCCGTTTTCTTGGAAACTATAAGAGATAGAGCAAAAACAGTGAAAATCTGTGATCACTTTTATTTCGTACCAAAAACTGAGTTTTGAGTGAAAACATAAAAGTCCGTTTTCTTGGGAAACTATAAGAGATAGAGCAAAAACAGTGAAAATCTGTGATCACTTTATTTCTCAACAAAAACTGAATTTTTTGAGTGAAACATAAAGTCCGTTTTTCTTGGAAACTATAAGAGATAGAGCAAAAACAGTGAAAATCTGTGATCACTTTTATTTCTTACCAAAAACTGAAATTTTGAGTGAAAACTAAAAGTCCGTTTTTCTTGGAAACTATAAGAGATAGAGCAAAAACAGTGAAAATCTGTGATCACTTTTATTTCTTACCAAAAACTGAAGTTTGAGTGAAAACATAAAGTCCGTTTTTCTTGGAAAACTATAAGAGATAGAGCAAAAAACAGTGAAAATCTGTGATCACTTTTATTTCTACCAAAAACTGATTTTTGAGTGAAAACATAAATGTCCGTTTTTCTTGGAAACTATAAGAGATAGAGCAAACAGTGAAAATCTGTGATCACTTTTATTTCGTACCAAAACTGAATTTTTGAGTTGAAAACTAAAATGTCCGTTTTTCTTGGAAACTATAAGAGATAGAGCAAAACAGTGAAAATCTGTGATCACTTTATTTCGTCACCAAAAACTGATTTTGAGTGAAACATAAAAGTCCGTTTTTCTTGGAAACTATAAGAGATAGAGCAAAAACAGTGAAAATCTGTGATCACTTTTATTTCTTACCAAAAACTGAATTTTGAGTGAAAACATAAAAGTCCGTTTTTCTTGGAAACTATAAGAGATAGAGCAAAAACAGTGAAAATCTGTGATCACTTTTATTTCTACCAAAAACTGAATTTTGAGTGAAAACATAAAAGTCCGTTTTTCTTGGAAACTATAAGAGATAGAGCAAAAACAGTGAAAATCTGTGATCACTTTTATTTCACCAAAAACTGAATTTTGAGTTGAAAACATAAAAGTCCGTTTTTCTTGGAAACTATAAGAGATAGAGCAAAAACAGTGAAAATCTGTGATCACTTTTATTTCTACCAAAAACTGAATTTTTGAGTGAAAACATAAAAGTCCGTTTTTCTTGGAAACTATAAGAGATAGAGCAAAAACAGTGAAAATCTGTGATCACTTTTATTTCTACCAAAAACTGAATTTTAGTGAAAACATAAAAGTCCGTTTTTCTTGGAAACTATAAGAGATAGAGCAAAAACAGTGAAAATCTGTGATCACTTTTATTTCTTACCAAAAACTGAATTTTGAGTGAAAACATAAAAGTCCGTTTTTCTTGGAAACTATAAGAGATA
>NW_023998382.1:0-2588 GCF_015586225.1 Lucilia sericata | reverse complement strand
ATTCTGTTCTAGTTCTATTCTAGTTCTGTTCTAGTTCTGTTCTAGTCTGTTCTAGGTCTGTAGTTCTGTTCTAGTTCTGTTCTAGTTCTGTTCTAGTTCTGTTCTATTTGTTCTAGTTCTGTTCTAGTTCTGTTCTAGTTCTGTTTTTTTTTTAGTCTGTTCTAGTTCTGTTCTAGTTCTGTTCTAGTCTGTTCTAGTTCTGTTCTAGTTCTGTTTCTAGTTCTGTTCTAGTTCTGTTCTAGTTTGTTCTAGTTCTGTTATAGTTCTGTTCTAGTTCTGTTCTAGTTCTGTTCTAGTTCTGTTCTAGTTCTGTTTTAGTTCTGTTCTAGTTCTCTTCTAGTTCTGTTCAAGTTATGTTCTAGTTCTGTTTTAGTTCTGTTCTAGTTCTGTTCTAGTTCTGTTCTAGTTCTGTTCTAGTTCTGTTCTAGTTCTGTTCTAGTTCTATTCTAGTTCTATTCTAGTTCTGTTCTAGTTCTGTTCTAGTTCTGTTCTAGTTCTGTTCTAGTTCGTTCTAGTTCTGTTCTAGTTCTATTCTGTCTATTCTAGTTCTGTTCTAGTTCTGTTCTAGTTCTGTTCTAGTTCTGTTCTAGTTCTGTTCTAGTTCTGTTCGAGTTCTGTTCTAGTTCTGTTCTAGTTCTGTTCTAGTTCTGTTCTAGTTCTGTTTCTAGTTCTGTTCTAGTTCTATTCTAGTTCTGTTCTAGTTCTGTTTTAGTTATGTTTAGTTCTGTTCTAGTTCTGTTCTGTTCTAGTTCTGTTCGAGTTCTGTTCTAGTTCTAGTTCTGTTCTAGTTCTGTTATAGTTCTGTTCTAGTTCTGTTCTAGTTCTGTTCTAGTTCTGTTCTAGTTCTGTTCTAGTTCTGTTCTAGTTTGTTATAGTCTGTTCTAGTTCTAGTTGTTCTAGTTCTGTTCTAGTTCTGTTCTAGTTCTGTTCTAGTTCTGTTCTAGTTCTGTTCTAGTTCTGTTCTAGTTCTGTTCTAGTTCTGTTCTAGTTCTGTTCTAGTTCTGTTCTAGTTCTGTTCTAGTTCGTTCTAGTTCTGTTCTAGTTCTGTTCTAGTTCTGTTCTAGTTCTGTTCTAGTTCTGCTGGTTCTAGTTCTGTTCTAGTTCTGTTTCTAGTTCTGTTTCAGTTCTGTTTTCTAGTTCTGCTGTTCTAGTTCTGTTCTAGTTCTGTTCTAGTTCTGTTCTAGTTCTGTTCTAGTTCTTTTCTAGTTTCTGTTCTAGTTCTGGTTCTAGTTCTGTGCTAGTTCGGTTCTAGTTCTGTCTAGTTCTTGTTCTAGTTCTGGTTCTAGTTCTGTTTCTAGTTTTTTCTGTTTAGTTCTGTTCTATTTCTGTTCTAGTTCTGTTTTCTAGTTCTGTTCTATGTTCTGTTCTAGATCTGTTCTAGTTTCTGTTCTAGTTCGTGCTAGTTCTGTTCTGTTCTGTTCAGTTCTGTTCTAGTTCTGTTATAGTTCTGGTTCTATTTCGTTTTAGTTTTGGTTTTTGTTTTCTAGTTTTGTTCTAGTTCTTCTGTTCTAGTTCTGCTCTAGTGTGTCTTCTAGTGTCTTTCTAATTCGGTTCTAATGTCATATTTTCAGTGTCTGTTACATTACTCAAATATTTCTTTACTTCTGTTACCAGAATACTTCTCAGAAAGATGTACTAATTTCTTATTTACATTCTGTATTTAAAAGATTAAACAACAGCATATTTGGAACCACCAGTTGGAGGAAGAAAACTTAACTCGTTATAAGAAATTATTTCATTAAAAAAAAAAAAACAAAACAACAAGAACTCCAATTGTAAGACAAGTCAACTTTTACAACTTAAAAAGGGGCCAGTAAGAATAGCAGCAACAAACTAAATCAAAAGATCTTTAAAGACCTATTCTTAGAATTTCTATAGAAATGATTAGAACTTTATAAAAACTTTTGGTAAGAGACTACAGTGGGTACACAAATTTTAGCGACACATCTAAATCTTTAGACAAATATAGACTTTAAATGGTAAAAACGATTAACTTGTGTGAAGATTTTTGTTCATTAAAATAAACTTTTCTCTCTCACTGTCCTTAAAATACTATTATAATTTCCTCTTTACGCAAAAAAAAAAAAATATATAGCATACATTTGTGGCTTAGTCCTGCAACAATTTCATATACATATTTATATGACTTTTTTATAACTTTAACAGCACACCATCCTCCCCCTTCCGCCACGCACTCATATATAAGGGCAAGGATATGTGCTTCAACTTGTAGTATTTTCTTGTTTCTTCCTTCTTTTTTTTTTTCTTATTTAGATTTACACTAATTGTAAATTAAGTTTACCATAGAGAGGGATAAAGTTGTAATTGTTGTTATTTCTTAGTTTTGTTATTGCTGCTGTTGTTGGTCGTTTTTGTAGTTATAAGCACTTTTTTAACTTTCCTATTAAGGCTTTTAATAGGTCTATAGAAATATGTTATTTTTGTTTAACCAGAAAATGGAAAAAAAAAGCTAAAAAGCCAAAATATTTAGTTATTATACAAAATAAGCAAAAAAAGTTGGTCAAACATTTATTTAGCCCAAAAAGTAAAATGTTTTTGTTAAATTCTTAAAAGAACAATTTAAGTGG
>NW_023998381.1:0-2609 GCF_015586225.1 Lucilia sericata | reverse complement strand
AATATAGAAAATTTGCCAATGTAAGCTTTTTTTTATAGAAAATTTTGCCAATGCAAGCATTTTCTATAAAAATGTTTGCCAATGCAAGCATTTCGAGTAGAATATTTTGCCAACGCAAGCATTTTCTATAAAAAATTTTACCAATGCAAGCATTTTCTATAGAAAATTTTGGCAATGCAACGTTTTCTATCGAAAATTTTGCCAATGCAAGCATTTTTAATAGGAAATTTTGCCAATGCAAGCATTTACTATCGAAAATGTTGCCAATGCAAGCATTTACTATCGAAAATGTTGCCAATGCAAACATTTACTATAGAAAATTTTGTCAATGCAAGCATTTCTGTAGAAAATTTTATCAATGCAAACGTCCGTATCGAAAATTTTCCAATGCAAGCATTTCTATAAAAAAAATTTACCAATGCAAGCATTTTCTATAAAAAATTTTGGCAATGCAACCATTATTATCAAAAATTTTGCCAATGCAAGCATTTTCTGTAGAAAAATATGTCAATGCAAACGTTTTCTATCGAAAATTTCTCCAATGGCAGCATTTTCTACAAAAAATTTGACAATGCAACGTTTTATATTAAAAATTTTGCCAATGTTAGCATTTTCTATAGAAATTTTGCCAATGCAAGCATTTTTCCGTAGAACATTTTGCCAATGCAAGCATTTTCTATCAAAAATTTTATCAATGCAAACTTTTTTTTATCGAAAATTTTTTTCAATGTAAACTTTTTCTATCAAAATTTTGCCAATTTAAGCATTTTCTATAGAAAATTTTGTCATTTTAAAAAGAAAAATGTTGTCAATACAAAAATTTTATTTTGAAAAATTTTCTAATGCAAGCATTACTTTTCTTTTTTTTTTTACCAAAAAATTTTAAATTTTTACCCAAAAATTTAGAATATTTTACAAAACAGTTCATTTTTAAAGAATTTTTTCAAGAATTATTTTGTTTGGTTTAAAAATAAGATTTTAAAATTATTAAATATGTAAATATTTGTAAACCTTATAGAAAACAAAAATTGCTCACTTTTTTTCTCACAGTCATAACCATTGTCCAAGACATTACTATTCTCCACAAGCAAATGTCAAGCAATTTAAAATGCAATAAATTTTCCAAACTAATCATAATATTCCCAAGCTAACTTCAATAAGGAGACATTCCATCAAAAATCTAAAAACATCAAAATAAAACTCAACCTAAAGAACAACATGTTAAAAGGAAAAATTTATTTTAATGCAAATTTTTCTATTATTTTCATACAAAATCAAATTTAACAACTTAACAAGCGAATAAAATGTGTATTTTTTTACAAACAATTGCATTGTTTGAAGGAAGAAATAAAATACGTTAAAGTTATTTTAAATTTGTAAAATTAAAATGACAATGTAATTGTGATCACAGTCATAGTTACAAATACATAAGTTAAAGTTGTAGTTGCAATTGTTAAAATACAGTTTATGTGATAACCAATGAGCCCAAATGTTAAAGGATATCTTCGCTTACATAATAAACAATAAGCAATGACTTTGAGTGACTGGCTGACTGACTGGCTGATTTGCCAGTTACAACAAAATATCAATTCAAAAATTCTACTCCAAAAAACATCAAATCAATCGAACAATGGCAAAAAAATAAAACGTTGTACAAAATGAAACATAATGTAGAAACTGTTTTAAAATCATTGGCAAAAATATGCAAATTCCTACATTCAGACATTTTTCGTATTTTTTTTGTTATTCTAATTCTAATTGTAATTCTAATTCACATTTAATTAAAATTTTTAAAATACTAAATTTTTAATACTTCATTTTCGACGCAAACAAAGCCCTACAATAGCAACAACCAAAGGATACATGTCATGAATGAAAATGTCACTGGGCTTTTGTTTTGCAATACTCTCTCTTTCTTCTCTCCCTTCCACTCCTTTGCATATGCTAGACTGTGAGTTTTGTAAATTTGACTTGTATTATTTTTTATGCAGATTTTTCTATATTCAGATTTTTTCGCCTTTATTGCCATTTTTGTGTTTTTGTTGCACAAAACGAACCTCCTTTTGTTTGTGAAATCAATATTCAAAAATAACAAAAACACCAAAAACAGGGTTTATCCTTGTAAGACATTTACAAAAGTTGAGAGAGAGAGAGAGCGCACATAAATGTTGTTATAGTTTTTCTAACGAACCATTTAACCGACATGTAAATTACAAATCAATTGAAATCGAACAACACAATTTTTACAAATCAAACTTGTGTAAATGTTATTTTTGATCATTTGCATAAATTAGCATTTTTATTTATTTGCGCATTCGATATTTTAACACACAAACGCATCGATCGATCGATCGATCCTTTTTCTAAGTATCAAGAACAAGGGTGAGAATTTCAATAAGAAAAATTGATTTTCGAAACATGTCAAAGATCGTGGATAACTGGTGCAGAGTGTGTAATGATGAAGGAGGCTGGTGGTTATTGAAACACCAGTAGCAGAAAAGAAAACAAGTAAATGAGAAATAAATGGAAAACTAGAACAAAATTTGAAAAGATTTTTCTTAATTTTACAAAATTTTAGAAATTTGGGATAAAATTGGACAATTTAGGCT
>NW_023998380.1:0-2644 GCF_015586225.1 Lucilia sericata | reverse complement strand
ACGATGTTGAGTCGATGTCGATGATGATGATGCTGCTTAATTTTAATGACATGTTTGTTGTAGTGGGTTCAAATGTACTTAAACACAACAAAGAGTACTTAAAAAAGATTTAAAATATACACAGCCAATCACACAGATATCACATACATATTGAATGTACGTCTGTAGATATGTGTGTAAATTTGTTTATGTATTTAAGTATGTATGACCATTAATTTCAATTATTTGTCACATTCGCATAACTGTCACTCTTGTATTAAGTATCTGTGAGATACTTAAAAAATATTTAATAAAAACTACAACAAAAACAATAACACCAGCACCAAAAACAAAATAAAAACAAAAACACAGCACAATTACAATCACAATATATAAAAAGTGTACCATAATGATTTAAACAAAAGAAGCAATAAAATTTAAAAGAAACAAAATTTTAATTCAAATAAAAACAATAACAACAGCAAGTTGAATTGTGTGAAATAAATTGTAAACAATTAATTTGTTTATTTGTTGAGAGCAAAGAAAACAAAAACAGCGACAGCAATAGCAACAACAAAATATAATAAAAAAAGCACCAAACAAAATACAAATTTAATAAAAAAAAAATAATAACAAACAGCAACAAAATAAAAATAAATTATTTTACTATTTATAACACACGAAAAGAAATACATGGTAACAAAATGTATATTATACATACATATATACATGCATAAGTATATAACCGACTTGTGGAGGGTTTTGCTAGATTTCTTAGATTAATATTTGGAGCTACAAATGGCATTAAAACAGATCTATTACAGTCCGTATTGTATACATTGAACACAGTACTCTATGAATATTAAAGTCAAACTTAATAAGAAAGAGGTGGCACACTCAGATAGTAGGGACTTTGAAACTCGATTTTGTATGTCCGAAATGCTGTTTGATCGCTATGCAAAGCCCGGCCAAACAGTCGAAGGGAAACCAATGGCAACTATTTGCGGCGTTCTATTAGGTGGGATCAAAAAGGTTCCATCTATTATGATATCTGACCAGATTAATTAACAGGGAACCTATACAAGAAGTTAAAATGCTGCCGTGTTGGCCTAATTTCACGGTGGTACTTTTTCAACTACAAGGTGAGCTAATTAGACGACTCATCATCAACCCTTTGTGCTTCTTACACGCCGGTGACAATTTTTGAACATGGTACATGTATAAGCATTTTGCTCTCGTGTTTGTCTTCACACACAGATAACACACTGAGGTAAGGCTGGTATGAACAGAGAAAAGCCTGAATATACAAGGACAAGTAAGGAAAATTCAATGGTATTACCAGTACAAGATACCTTCAGCCATCACCATTCAACCCAGCACTCCTTTAATTTATCCGACACACTCATAGAGAACTACAATCGATACACTCTAGGTATACGAGTGTGTAAGGTCCCCCATCATATACACTTTCACTCATTTCTAACACTTATTCAGTCAACTTATCCATTCACTTTGGGTTTAAACTATCCCACCATGTTCACCCCAAAGGGTCCTCTCCACTAGCCCGGATAATACAAAGTCTGCCTTGCTGTTTACTGGTTCCCGTGATACATTTTTATGTGGTTCTCTGGTTCCACCCCATGTCCAATTATTGTTCAAAATGTTAGTTAGTTAGTTAGTTAGTTAGTAGTTAGTTAGTTAGTTAGTTAGAGTTAGTTAGTTAGTTAGTTAGTTAGTTAGTTAGTTAGTTAGTTAGTTAGTTAGTTAGTTAGTTAGTTAGTAGTTAGTTAGTTAGTTAGTGTAGTTAGTTAGTTAAGTTAGTTAGTTAGTTTAGTTAGTTAGTTAGTAGTTAGTTAGTTAGTTAGTTAGTTAGTTAGTAGTTAGTTAGTAGTTAGTTAGTTAGTTAGTTAGTTAGTAGTTAGTTAGTTAGTTAGTTAGTTAGTTAGTTAGTTAGTTAGTAGTTAGTTAGTTAGTTAGTTAGTTAGTTAGTAGTAGTTAGTTAGTAGTTAGTTAGTTAGTTAGTTAGTTAGTTAGTTAGTTAGTTAGTTAGTTAGTTAGTTAGTTAGTTAGTTAGTTAGTTAGTTAGTAGTTAGTTAGTTAGTTAGTTAGTTAGTTAGTTAGTTAGTTAGTTAGTTAGTTAGTTAGTTAGTAGTAGTTAGTTAGTTAGTTAGTAGTTAGTTAGTTAGTTAGTTAGTTAGTTAGTTAGTTAGTTAGTAGTTAGTTAGTTAGTTAGTTAGTTAGTTAGTTAGTTAGTTAGTTAGTTAGTTAGTTAGTAGTTAGTAGTTAGTTAGTTAGTTAGTTAGTAGTTAGTTAGTAGTTAGTTAGTTAGTTAGTTAGTTAGTTAGTTAGTTAGTTAGTTAGTTAGTTAGTTAGTTAGTTAGTTAGTTAGTTAGGTTAGTTAGTTAGTTAGTTAGTTAGTTAGTTAGTTAGTTAGTTAGTTAGTAGTTAGTTAGTAGTTAGTTAGTTAGTTAGTTAGTTAGTAGTTAGTAGTTAGTTAGTTAGTTAGTTAGTTAGTTAGTTAGTTAGTAGTTAGTTAGTTAGTTAGTTAGTAGTTAGTTAGTAGTTAGTTAGTTAGTTAGTTAGTAGTTAGTTAGTTAGTTAGTTAGTTAGTTAGTAGTTAGTTAGTTAGTAGTTAGTTAGTTAGTTAGTTAGTTAGTTAGTTAGT
>NW_023998379.1:0-2696 GCF_015586225.1 Lucilia sericata | reverse complement strand
CTAGTTCTGTTCTAGTTCTGTTCTAGTTCTGTTCTAGTTCTGTTCTAGTTCTGTTCTAGTTCTGTTCTAGTTCTGTTCTATTCTGTTCTAGTTCTGTTCTAGTTCTGTCTAGTTCTGTCTAGTTTGTTCTAGTTCTGTTCTAGTTCTGTACTAGTTGTTCTAGTTCTGTTCTAGTTCTGTTCTAGTTCAGTTCTAGTTCAGTACTATTTATGTTCTGGTTCTTTTCTAGTTCTGTTCTATTTTTGTTTTTTTACATTTTTTTTACAATTTTCCCTTTTTATCGCAATTTTTTAAAAATGTCACCGTAAGAAAATTTAGTTTTTTTTTCGTATTTGCTTTTCTACTTAATTTTTGATCTAAATTTTCATTTGCTTATTTAAAACAAACTTCCTATTTTACTTTTTAATTATAAACTTCAAACACTTAACAATCATGATTCATTAGTTTATCTTGAAATGACATGCAGCAGCAAACAAGTTTAAGCATGTTGTCGTATTCTCATGTGTAAAACACCTACTAAATAAATAGTATGATAAAAAAATATATATGTATAATAATAATTACATGTAAAACAAAGCTCCTTAGGATAAAATATTCTTTCAAGGATATTTCACAATAACTTTTCTTACATAAATGTCATTCATGTTGTTTTTAGTCATTGTTCTCTAAGTATGTCTTAACTGCAAAAATTCACATAAACACAATATGGAAAAATGTCTATAGAGTAAAAAAAAATATATGTAAATAATTAAGATGAACAACAAAATTATGAAATAAAAATGCAAAAATAGGAAATCATCTTCTGACAAATGTGTTAAGAATAAAAAGGAATTGTGCCAACAATATTATTAAAACCATTTTTTCTTTCATTCAAATAAACACAAACACATTTAAACGCATAGAGACAAAAACATACATATAAAATTTGCAGCCTTTTTAAATACACACATGTCAACAAACATTTGTATGTTAAAAACAACAATTTACATACACTCACTTATAAGTACTTACACATCAGTTTTAACAATAAAATTTTGTTTAGTTTTCGTTTTTCCCTCTTTTTTTTTTTGTTCTTCTCTAACTCTTGTCGATGCTCTTGACTTTTTTTCTCTAATATTTATATACATACATATGCATATATATGTATGTGATATGCTGTCATCGGAGATGCTATAGCTGATGCAATTTCCTAGTGGTTGTAACATATTTTTCTTATAATACAATTTTTTTTATTATTTCCCATTTTTGTCTGTGTCATACAATTATTGTAATAATAGTATGTATTTGAAGATATAACATTTAAAATCATTTCAAACAACAACAATTATAAAAATTTTTTATCCTAATAACATATATTCAAAAATGAATAAAAATAGTATTAAGCATAACAGATACAGTTACAAAATTTTGTGTGATTTTGTTTCTATGAGAACAAATAAAAGGATATATTAGTACATAAGCTATTTAATGCTAAATACAAGATTTTTTCTAATCTTTTTTTTTTCATTGAGAAAATTTTGTTTTTTAGTATTGTTTTTTTTTGTAAAACCTCGCTATTTATAAAAAATCACATATACGTATTTCTATTTGATATAGAAAATTGTGGAACAAATCTAAACATTTTCAGGAATTTTTTGGAAAATTTCTCTCTTATAGAAAATTTTCGGGAAATTTCTCTTTTTTTACAGAAATATTTTTCAGAAATTTCGATTTTTTAACGAAATTTTTTTAAAAATTCTCTTGTTATAGACAATTTTTGAAAATTTTCGTATTTTTTGCTTATATAAAACTTTGAGAAAATGTTTCTTTTTCTATACAGAGGGAAAAGGAAATATACACACCTGGTACCAAATTGACACCAAAGAGTTTATACTTTTTCAATAACATCCGTTATCAAAGTATATACATACATACGTACGACAACGGATTGTATGTCAATAGTGAGCTTACCACGTTTGTTAAAATTTAGACAACGGATGTGTATAAACTTTAGACTTCGACAACGTACTGTTGCAATGTTGTCAACATTACATAGTGTTGTCGTACGTATGTATATACTTTTGACAACGGATGGTATTGAAAATTATAAACTGTTTGGTGGAAAATTTCTCTTTTTTGTAGAAAATTTTCGACTTTTATAGAAATTTTTAGGAAATTTTTTTTCGGAAAAGTTTCCCTTTTTATGGAAAATTTTGGGAAAATTTCACTTTTTATAGATAATTTTGGGAAAATTTCTCTTTTTATAGAAAAATTTCGGAAAATTTCTCTTTTTATAGAAAAATTTTGGAAAATTACTCTTTTTATAGAAAATTTTTGGAAAATTTCTCTTTTTATAGAAAATTTTTGGAAAATTTCTCTTTTTATAGAAAAATTTCTCTTTTTATAGAAAAATTTTGGAAAATATCTCTTTTTATAGAAAATTTTCAAAAAAATTCTCTTTTTTATAAAAAATGTTCAAAAAATGTATATTTTTTATAAAAAATTTTCCAAAAATTTCATTTTTTATAAAAAATTTTCTGAAAATTTCCCTTTTTATAGAACATTTTCGGAAAATTTTACTTTTTATAGAAAATTTTTACTTTTTATAGAAAATTTTTACCTTTTAAGAAAATTTACTTTAAAAATTTCGGAAATTTTACTTATTATAGAAAATTTTCGGAAAATTTTTACTTATTATAGAAAATTTTCGGAAAATT
>NW_023998378.1:0-2926 GCF_015586225.1 Lucilia sericata | reverse complement strand
TGTCCTTCATCCACCTTAAGTATACCAATCGGCTCAGAATCACTATGTCAGTCTGCCGTCCGTCCATCTGTCTGTCCGTCCTTCTGTCTGATTGTCTGTCTGCCCATCTATCTGTCTGTGTCTGTCTGCGAAAACTACTTTTTTTCATAATATTTACGAAAATTTCATGTATAAAACGAAACTTCATTTAATCAAACTCCTTTCTAATTTTAAGAAAGTAGATAAGAAAACCTTTTGAATATTTTCGTTAATTTAATTATAATTTAATAAAACTATAAAACTATTTTACAAAATTCAAGAAAAAGTTTTATATTATCACGAATTGTTTCGTAACATAAAAGAAAACGATTCGTGTGAATGATTATTTGTTAACTAAAATTAATGAAGCCTATCCCAGATATGTATCCATCGATATTGGCTTTGTTGTGTCGATTATCGTCGTCGGTCTTTCGTCTAGAAAACGTTTTCACTTTTTATTCTTCAGCATTTTAACACGGTGATGACATTGCAGACAAGTACTGAAAAGTCAGTTCAGTAAGTCATTAGTAAGACATTAGTTTGTTTTGAATGACATTATTAGACCACTTAAAAGTAATGCTGAAAAAAGGTTTGTTTAAGGGGTCTAGCAGTAATGTCCATTTTTCCAAAGATATTTAAATAAAATGGAATTAGAAGAATATCTTAAATAAGTTTGAAACAAATCAAACCAAAAGTCTGTTAACAAATTGGATCCAAAGACTTTGGGTAAGATTGTGAATATAATGTTGATTTCTACCTTTGTTTCTACACCTCTCTTATAAGATTTGTCAGTATTCCTAGACACTACAAGCATATGACAGTTTTGTAAGAATTAACAATACTCGATTTTATTGAGTATAGCTAAGCCAATTATGAGCTTAAAAGTCATTGTCTGAAACGGACCTTATATAGGTACCGATAACATTTGTTAGAAAGATTTTGATTCATATAAGCCAAGGGTTAAGAGCGTTAAAGTCTCTTTCTGTAGAGGTTCTCATGGGGGGTTGTCATGTTTGTCATACATTGCAATATAATTTCTGGTTAAATAAAACTTACTTTTGTTAATCGGCTTACATAGAATCGTTTTCTGAGTCGATTAAGCTATGTCCGTCTGGCTGGCTGTCCATGTAAACCTTGTGCGCAAGGTACAGGTCGCAATTTTCAAGAAAATTGGATGAAATTTGGTACACACTATTTTTTCGGACAAAGCCAAGAACAAAGCCTATTGAAAATGGTTAAAATCGGTCCATTATTTCACCTAGCCCCCATACAACAGAACCCCCCGAAAAGGGCTTCTGAGCTCATAATTATGTTAAATATACCTGTATATTGATAAAAAGAGGGACATCTAAGTTTTATACAAGCCTTGATGACCTTGCCAAATTTCATATAGATCGGGCCTCATTTGACTCTAGCACAAATATCGCGATGACATTCAGCAAAATAAAATATTATGTAAATATATTTATATTTAAATTTTATCGGGCTTGGTCCATATTTGCCCCTAGCCCCCCTATAAAGCCTCTTTCAGAAAATTAGTTTTTCATCCATAAATTGCTTAAATGTATCGGAACAAGGTAATAGAAGATAAATGCTTTATTATGAAAAATAAATCCCATTTAATATTCATAACTGGTGTAGGGTATCATATGGTCGGTCACGCCCGACTATACTTTCTCACTTGTTTAATATGAGATAAATTTTCATGGACAAAAAAATAATCTGATGTTGAAATGACTTCACCTTATTAGTTTCGTCATGAAACAAACTTGATCAATAGAGAATATTTGCGAAAAACTTAGCCCTCTAGCTGTAAACGTAGCTCAAATGTTAAGGAGTTCTGGTACTATAAAATTCGTTATTCGAAGGTAACGAATTAAAAAATTTTAACAACGAAAACTTGCTGTGTGTGAATATCTATGTATAAACAAGTTGTGCTTTCCAATAAGTAGTCACCGCATTGTAACACTTTGTCGCTTTAAGATCTTTTAATCAAAATGTTTACAGCTGAACTTTTTAACATTATAGTGAAAACAACAGAATTGAAATCTATATAAAGCGAAGACAGAGATAGATTAATACGACATTAAAATGCTGTTAATCTTATCTCAGTGACTGATAATATACATTTTTACTCACATGCACATTTAACAATTAGTGTTAATTAAAATGTTAGAAAAAAAAACAATGTAATGTTATTTTGCTGAGAGAATGTTTTGCTATAGAGATACCAGATTTTTTCAATTAGATGATTATGTACAAAGCAGGGTTTTTAAAACGGAGGAACTAGTGCCGTCACTGGTTACTTATACATAGTTAGTTAATGTTTATGATTATACAATTTTATATGGAGATAATCTGTGAATTCAAAATAGTGGAATTGTAAATTTATACATATGTTTATACCCTACACCTCTTTATCGGGAATAGTATATTGGGTTTGTGCTGACGATTGTAGTACTCAATAAAATTCGTCCTATATCAGTATATCAGTTCTGAGTCGATTTAGCTATGTCCATCCGTCTGACTGTCTGTCTGTCAGTCCGTCCATGTAATCCTTGTTATCAAACTATAGGAATTTTAAAGATAATTCAATGAAATTTGGAACATGATCTTCTATTGTTCCATTGACGAAAATGTTTAAGATCGGTATATTATTTCACTTAGCCGCCATACAACTGAACCCCCGAATAGGTCTTGTAAACTTTGTAATCCAACTACAGGTCGAAATTTTTAAGATAATGCAATGACATTAGGTACATGATCTTCTACTAACCCAGGGACAAAGTCTATTGAAAATGGTTAAGATCAATTCATTATTTCAAGTAGACCCCATACAACTGAACCTCCCGAATAGGGCTTTTGTTCGGTTCTCATTTGACCCTAGTCCTCATACAAAGACACCTTC
>NW_023998377.1:0-2826 GCF_015586225.1 Lucilia sericata | reverse complement strand
ACTCAAAAAGGCAGGAAACTAAAATCTGAAACATAATTAGCACAAATGATGCTCAAACAACAAATACACAGAGAAAAGTATACAAAATCTAAAAACGCCAAGACTGCAGCGAAAAAAACTGCTTAAATACTTGAAACACAAAAAGTTGTCAATTAAAAGAAACAATTAGAGCAAAGCAAAAGAACAACAATACATGAAGTATTTATACTAACAACATGAAGTATTTTATACTAACAACAACAACGAAACACACTCTCCCACACACACACATACACAAACACTGTCAAAAAGGCAGGATTATAAACTGGACATTTTAAGCAAAAATAATATAAAAAATATAAACTACAAAAAAAGAAGCAACAAAACAAACAACAAAATGAAAATGAGCCAAGTTAAGTTTAGTAAAGCGAAATGTTTTGTTGTAAAAAAGATAAGAAAACAAAAAAAAATTATATCAACAACAAACCTTTACGATACTCTGAGTAAAACTGTAAATTTATGCAAATGAACACATAGAAACATGGTGCAGAGACAGACAGATGGACGGACAAACAGACAGACAGGAATTGTGTTTTTTTTTTTTTTTGTTTGTTTGTACATTTGTAGAAATGAAGCAAAATAATAAGAAAAAAACAATAGAAACATAAAAATATTAAAAACAAAAGGATTTAAAGCTTTTTCTTACTTAACTATATATTTCTCTACACTCCATTTAAAAGAAAACTGCCTTTACTGGCGTTTTGAAATTGCTGTTGCTGTAAGTTTGCAATTGAATGTATTTTACTAACAATAACAGACAAGTTAGTAAGTAGGAAAGCAATGTGGGAAATCATAAGGAAATGAGCAAAAAACAGAAATACCCTACAAAAACATTGATAATCTTAACCCATAAACTGCGAAAAGTAATGATAGGGAAACTAACTAACTAACTAACTACTAACTAACTAACTAACTAACTAACTAACTAACTAACTAACTAACTAACTAACTAACTACTAACTAACTAACTAACTAACTAACTACTAACTAACTAACTAACTAACTAACTAACTAACTAACTAACTAACTAACTAACTAACTAACTAACTAACTAACTAACTACTAACTAACTAACTAACTAACTAACTAACTACTAACTAACTAACTAACTAACTACTAACTAACTAACTAACTAACTAACTAACTAACTAACTAAACTAACTAACTAACTAACTAACTAACCTAACTAACTAACTAACTAACTAACTAACTAACTAACTAACTAACTAACTAACTAACTAACTAACTAACTAACTAACTAACTACTAACTAACTAACTAACTACTAACTAACTAACTAACTAACTAACTAACTAACTAACTAACTAACTAACTAACTACTAACTAACTAACTAACTAACTACTAACTACTACTAACTAACTAACTACTAACTAACTAACTAACTAACTAACTAACTACTAACTAACTAACTAATAACTAACTAACTAACTAACTAACTAACTACTAACTATAACTAACTAACTAACTAACTAACTAACTAACTAACTAACTAACTAACTAACTAACTACTAACTAACTAACTAACTAACTAACTAACTAACTAACGAACTAACTAACTAACTAACTAACTAACTAACTAACTAACTAACTAACTAACTACTAACTAACTAACTAACTAACTACTAACTAACTAACTAACTAACTAACTACTAACTAACTAACTAACTAACTAACTACTAACTAACTAACTAACTAACTAACTAACTAACTACTAACTAACTACTAACTAACTAACTAACTAACTAACTAACTAAACTAAAACTAACTAACTAACTAACTAACTAACTAACTAACTAACTAACGAACTAACTAACTAACTACTAACTAACTAACTAACTAACTAAACTAACTAACTTAACTAACTAACTAACTAACTAACTAACTAACTAACTAACTAACTACTAACTAACTACTAACTAACTAACTAACTAACTAACTACTAACTAACTACTAACTAACTAACTAACTACTAACTAACTAACTAACTACTAACTAACTAACTAACTAACTAAACTAACTAACTAACTAACTAACTAACTAACTAACTAACTAACTAACTAACTAACTAACTAACTAACACTACTAACTAAATAAATATCTCTCTATCTAGCACCAATGTCTTACACTTCCCGGTAACTTCTGCTTCCGGTTTGCAATCGTGCACTTCTGTTGCTTGGGAATAGCCGTTTAATACTTCGAATCGTTTCTTGTAATCAGCTTTAGTCAATTCGCCTAAAGATAAGATTCGCTTAGCTGTGTATACGGACTCGTATTTTGCATACATTTCGATCTGATAAGTGTCCAGTAATGTTTCTAAAGCTTCGGTCGACGGCTTTTAAATGGGATTTAGTCCTGCCCAATGTCGTATTTAGGGTCCCCTTATCATACACTTACTCAACAACTTACTTTTCAATGACTACTTTATACCATCTACATTACTTTAATGTAATCTAGTAATGACTTTTCCTGTTGGTTTAATTTTAAGTGACTTCTTCCTTAATATAAAGAATCGTATAAATGGAAACTTAAAGGCACATTTTTCTTCATTTGTTATGGTTTCCAATTTTTCTTCATTTGTTATGGTTTTCAAAAGAATTCACTTAAATATACAAAAGGTTTTTTTCCATTTTGATATTTTTAACCTGTGACCGTTACTATTTTTAATTATCGCCAAAACAATTAAATAAAATATTCTACAAATTTATTATTATTATGTTACATTCCAGAGGACTAAATTAAATATAAACTTTCTATTAAAAAAAAGAC
>NW_023998376.1:0-3006 GCF_015586225.1 Lucilia sericata | reverse complement strand
CGAACGAACGAACTACGAACGAACTAACGAACGAACGAACTACCTAACTAACGAACGAACGTAACGAATAACTAACGAACGAACTAACGAACTAAGACACTAACTAACTAACGAACTAACTGAACGAACTAACTAACTAACGAACTAACTAACTAACGAACTAACTAACTAACTAACGAACTAACTAACTAACTAACTAACTAACTAAATAACTCTCTGTTGGATTTAATATAGAAAATGTGGACCGTTCCCCATAACATTTGGTGAATGGATCTACTAATGTGTTTATCTTGAATTTCATCGTATTTATCCTGAATTTCATAATGTACCGATTTGAACCATTCTCAAGAGGCTTGTCCCAGGGAAAATAGAAGATCATCACCAAATTTTTTTGAAGTTTTACAGGCCCTATTCGAGGGTTTATTTCTTTGGCGGTTGGGTGAAATAAAGGACCGATCATAAACCATTCTTAATAAGCTTATTTTCTGGGACAATAGAAGATCATGCAGCATATTTCGTAGAATTATCTTTAAAATTGCGGCCTGTAGTTTGATTACAATGTTAACATGGACGGACGGACATAGCAAAATCGACCCTGAAAGAATTCTATACAAACCCAGGGTCCAATGCAAAATGTTATGTTTAAAGACGTAAAATCTTCTTCAGCTTATGGAGTCCCACAAACCTGTTAAGGAGTTCATAAAAAAGAACAACTATGAGTGTTATATTCGGCTATGCCGAATCTTATATACCCACCATCAAACCTCGTTTGACTCGAATGATACTTACTTATGTCGAATTTCATCTATATACTCGTATATTTAGGCCAGTTATAAGCGTTAAAGTAATTTTCTGAAGGGGACCTTATATAGGGGGTAGGGTCAACAATGGGTCGATCCTCATAAAATTTGGTAGACAGAATTTGGTTCGTATTAAATTTATTTCTGTCGAATTTCATCGCTACACTCGTATTTTTAAACCATTAATAAGCGTTTCAGTCATTTTCTGAAGGGGACCTTTTATGGGGGGTAGGGTCAATCATGGACCGATCCTCATAAAATTTTTTAGATAGATTTTGACTCGTATGAAACTTACTTATGTCGAATTTTATCTATATACTAGTATTTTTAAACCAGTAATGAGCGTTAAAGTCATTTTCTGAAGGGGACCTTATATGGGGGGTAAGATCAATTATGGACCGATTCTCATAAAATTTTGCATAGTGATTTTGGATCATAAGAAACTTACTTATGTCGAATTTCATCGCTATATTCGTATTTTTAGACAAGTTATGGCAGTTAAAGCTGCTTTTCGAGGGGCCACTTGTATGGGGGCTATCCGAAAACGTGGACCGATATTGCTAATTTTCAATACCAAACAAACCTTACCTATAGGGAATATTTATGTGAAATTTCAACCCTCTAGCTCTTTTCATTCGGACTCTATCGTGCTTTCAACAGACAGACAGACGGACAGACATGGCTAGATCGTCTTAGAATTTAATGAGGACCCAGAATATATATATACTTTTGTGGGTCTATGACCAATATTTCGATGTGTTACAAACGGAATGACAAAATCAATATATCCCCCATCTTTTTTGATGGTGGGTATAAAAATAGAACACAGATCAACAAACAAGACGATTTAGTCTTAATTCGTGAATTCACTTTCTAAAACCGGCAAGCTTAAAAATAAGAAACAATTAAACATTTGGGGCTAATGCTCTAGTTCAAATATAGATCATAGTCAATTTGTTGAATTTGTACTGCGTTTAGCTGTACAAAATTTAAAAGGGTGTGGATAGTGCAACTAGGTGCTACATAGTAGTAGTAGTAAGACAATTTGCGATCGGCTTAGCAGTGTCAAGTTTTCGCTTTACACTTGCTTGTTTAACGGCAATTGTTCTAGACTATATTGTATAGAGATTTAATATTTCATTAATTGATTGGATTAAAAAACAAGTAATTATAGTTATTTATACAAATTATTGTATTTTTAATTAATTACTTAATTTAATAACTTTAAAAAGCGCCTTTAATCCCTGCAGTTAAGTACATTTATTTGTCTAAAGTTTATATTTCGACATAAATTATTTATAAGTGATTAAAACTGACAAAACAAATATACGATTTTGGGGATAAAATCGTAAACAGAACACTTGTTACAATATACAGATACATACTAACAGAGAACGGAAAAGTTCGACTCCCTTTTTTCTACTTGAAAAGTTTTGTAGTTCATATGGAATTTTGTCGAATGATGTCAGCTTTTTATTTAAAACAAAATATTTTTTTTGGTACCTTGCACGATATATTTAAAAAATATCTATTTTTAGACACCAAATTTTCCTAAAGTACCATCCCGTCCTCTTTATTAGTAAATATTTATGCATAAAATTTTTAAAAATCAAATATTTCTGATGACTTGTTATTTTTAACAAGTAATTAATTTATTGATTTGTAATTATAAATCATTAAATTATAATTTATCAGCTACTGTTGCTGTACAAGTCATTTTGAGTAATTAAATTGTTAAATTAATTGACAGTTAAATATCAATTTTAATTTTGCAAAAAAATACGGAAAAATATTTACTACAGTTTTACTGAGATGAAAAACGTGACGTCTACACATTAAAGAATAAATGATTGGACAGAATTTCTGTCTAGTCCACGTTTTTATAACTGACGGAAAACACATTTATGAAAAGAAACATTTTAAACTTTTGTTTTTTTTTTAGCATTTAGCAATAGAATTTAATAATTTAATTGCCAGTTTAAACTTTTTAGATGGAGGCTAATTTAAGAAATCTGAGGCCCAACAATGTATTCCGGGTCTTTATAAGTCTTTGTCAGTGTGTCTGTCCGTCTGCTCACGAAGCAAAAAAATCAAAAATCAATGTTTGGTGAGAGGTTAAATATATCCTTCGAGGCTTGTGAAGCAGCCCCCAAGATTCTAACTCGACGCAATCCTAGCATTTGACAGTTAGACAATATGTGTTTAG
>NW_023998375.1:0-2907 GCF_015586225.1 Lucilia sericata | reverse complement strand
TAGAGTTGTATGAATCTGTGGCAGCAACATGAAAAAAAATTTAATCGAAATTTTCGTGTTGAAATGTTTTAGAGAAAATCACACATATTAAACGGAACGCACACACACACACACACACCACTATATTCACTACAGAGGATAGAAATATAAAAATGTGTGCATACAAATTGAAATTTCATCGCAAATATTTTAAAAATACCAATCGTAAAGTATTATTATAATAAATCCTGGATTTTCAGTCAACATAAAAATGTTTTATTGAATTGCACAAAACCTAAATCAAATTTCAGCAATTACTTTAATAGAGCAACATAGCTTAGATTTTTTTATATTTGGAATATAGTATTAGCTTAAGCTCTTTGAATTATATCTGAAACTTAATATTTTTATTGATATGGATACAAATTAGTTTTAGAAAGCAAAATTTTATTAACACAATGGATTGGAAGTTCAAACTTGCGCTTCAATATAATCTGTTTGCATTTCTTCGACAAACAGTGTAGAATTAGGAATACTGCTGGACATTCCCTAGATCGGATGAAAGATACAAGGTGACACTTATAGCAGAACGACTCTTAACTTTATGGGAAAAGAACAAAGTCGCTTATAGAACAAGTAATTAATATAACATTATAAACTTATAAGAAATAGATAGTTATAAGCAAAGACTACAGGTATTCGATCACATACCATGCAGAGAATTTGTATGAAAGCTTAAGATATTAGTCATAGATAAAAGCTCGTGGTCAAGCGGAACATTAGAGCGAACACCTTCGGGCAACTGTTTTTATTCAAATAGATCTAAAAACTAGAAGAAAATCGGAACTGGCGATCAAAGTCCATTAAAAACTCAAATATATAGACAAGACGTTTTCTTAATAACAGCACCAACTCCCAAGAAATAGTCACTTAATGTCCAAACGGGTTACAGTCGAAACAAAATAACTTATAGTGGGAAACAGAATACTTATCCAGTGATAAAGGACAGCAGTAAGAAGGCAACTTAAGGCAGGTTACTTAGTTAGTTAGTTAGTTAGTTAGTTAGTTAGTTAGTTAGTTAGTTAGTTAGTTAGTTAGTTAGTTAGTTAGTTAGTTAGTTAGTTAGTTTAGTTAGTAGTTAGTTAGTTAGTTAGTTAGTAGTTAGTTAGTTAGTTAGTTAGTTAGTTAGTTAGTTAGTTAGTTAGTTAGTTAGTTAGTTAGTAGTAGTTAGTTAGTTAGTTAGTTAGTTAGTTAGTTAGTTAGTTAGTGTAGTTAGTTAGTTAGTTAGTTAGTTAGTTAGTTAGTTAGTAGTTAGTTAGTTAGTTAGTTAGGTTAGTTAGTTAGTTAGTTAGTTAGTTAGTTAGTTAGTTAGTTAGTTAGTTAGTTAGTTAGTTAGTTAGTTAGTTAGTTAGTTAGTTAGTTAGTTAGTTAGTTAGTTAGTTAGTATTAGTTAGTTAGTTAGTTAGTTAGTTAGTTAGTTAGTTAGTTAGTTAGTTAGTTAGTTAGTAGTTAGTTAGTTAGTTAGTTAGTTAGTTAGTTAGTTAGTTAGTTAGTTAGTTAGTTAGTTAGTTAGTTAGTTAGTTAGTTAGTTAGTTAGTAGTTAGTTAGTTAGTTAGTTAGTTAGTTAGTTAGTTAGTTAGTTAGTTAGTTAGTTAGTTAGTTAGTTAGTTAGTTAGTAGTTAGTTAGTTAGTTAGTTAGTTAGTTAGTTAGTTAGTTAGTAGTTAGTTAGTTAGTTAGTTAGTTAGGTTAGTTAGTTAGTTAGTTAGTTAGTTAGTTAGTTAGTTAGTTAGTTAGTTAGTTAGTTAGTTAGTTAGTTAGTTAGTAGTTAGTTAGTAGTTAGTTAGTAGTTAGTTAGTTAGTTAGTAGTTAGTTAGTTAGTTAGTTAGTTAGTTAGTTAGTTAGTTAGTTAGTTAGTTAGTTAGTTAGTTAGTTAGTTAGTTAGTTAGTAGTTAGTTAGTTAGTTAGTTAGTTAGTTAGTAGTAGTTAGTTAGTTAGTTAGTAGTTAGTTAGTTAGTTAGTTAGTTAGTTAGTTAGTTAGTTAGTTAGTTAGTTAGTTAGTTAGTAGTAGTTAGTTAGTAGTAGTTAGTTAGTAGTTAGTTAGTTAGTTAGTAGTTAGTTAGTTAGTTAGTTAGTTAGTTAGTTAGTTAGTTAGTTAGTTAGTTAGTAGTTAGTTAGTTAGTTAGTTAGTTAGTTAGTTAGTTAGTTAGTTAGTTAGTTAGTTAGTTAGTTAGTTAGTAGTTAGTTAGTTAGTTAGTTAGTTAGTTAGGTTAGTTAGTTAGTTAGTTAGTTAGTTAGTTAGTTAGTTAGTTAGTTAGTTAGTTAGTTAGTTAGTTAGTTAGTTAGTTAGTTAGTTAGTTAGTTAGTTAGTTAGTTAGTTAGTTAGTTAGTTAGTTAGTTAGTTAGTTAGTTAGTTAGTTAGTTAGTTAGTTAGTTAGTTAGTTAGTTAGTTAGTTAGTTAGTTAGTAGTTAGTTAGTTAGTTAGTTAGTTAGTAGTTAGTTAGTTAGTTAGTTAGTAGTTAGTTAGTTAGTTAGTTAGTTAGTAGTTAGTTAGTTAGTAGTTAGTTAGTTAGTTAGTTAGTTAGTTAGTTAGTAGTTAGTTAGTAGTTAGTTAGTTAGTTAGTTAGTTAGTTAGTAGTTAGTTAGTTAGTTAGTTAGTTAGTTAGTTAGTTAGTTAGTTAGTAGTAGTTAGTTAGTTAGTTAGTAGTTAGTTAGTTAGTTAGTTAGTTAGTTAGTTAGTTAGTTAGTTAGTTAGTTAGTTAGTTAGTTAGTTAGTTAGTTAGTTAGTTAGTTAGTTAGTTAGTTAGTTAGTAGTTAGTTAGTTAGTTAGTTAGTTAGTTAGTTAGTTAGTTAGTTAGTTAGTTAGTTAGTTTCTCTATGCATAAAAAGCTCTCCTTGACTCAAGATTTTGATAAGGAAATACTTCTCTT
>NW_023998374.1:0-3001 GCF_015586225.1 Lucilia sericata | reverse complement strand
TAAAACGCGGTAATTTGAGGTTCCGTATGGTTGCAAATAACTTTGACAGTTTTCATGCTAGGGCAATAGTTTATGCATCATTTTAAAGCGACAGTTGCACTTTATTTTGGTGTATACTTTGTGGCATAATGAATTTTACAAAAGTTGGATATATCGGTATATTTATTGGTACAGGTTTAAAAATGCGGTAATTCAAGGCTCCGATATGGTTGCAAATAACTTTTATAGTTTTCATGTTATAACAGTCGTTTATATATCTTTTTATTGCATTATAGTTGCCATTTGTTTTGGTATATAATTTATTGCATAATATATTTTTAGAAAATGGCCAATTGGATAGATCGGTAGAATTATTTTCACAGCTTAAAAGGCGGTAATTGAGGTTCCGATATGGTTGCAAATAACATTGACAGTTTTCATGCTATGACAGTCATTTATGCTTCATTTTAAAGCATTATGATTGCACTTTAATATGGTATATATTTGTAGCATAATGTGTGTTTTTACTAATTGGTGAATTTGATAGATCGGTAGAATTATTGTTCTATGTTAATAAACGCGGTAATCTGAGGTTCCGATATGGCTGCAATTAACTTTGGCAGGTTTCGTGCTAGGACAGTCGTTTATGCACCATTTTAAAGCATTAAAATTGCCATTTGCTTTGGTATATAATTTATTGCATAATGTATTTTTGGAAAACGGCCAATTGGATAAATCGGTAGAATTATTTTCCCAGGTTAAAAACGCGGTAATTTGAGGTTCCGATATGGTTGTGAATAACTTTGACAGTTTTTCATGCTATGACAGTCATTTATGCATCATTTTAAAGCATTACAGTTGCACTTTGTTTTTGTGTATAATTTGTGGCATAATGAATTTTTACAAAATTGGATAGATCGGTATATTTATTGGTACAGGTTTAAAAATGCGGTAATTTAAGGCCCCGATATGGTTGCAAATAACTTTTTATAGTTTTCATGTTATAACAGTCATTTATGAATCTTTTAATTGCATTATGCATCAGTTTGCACTTATGATGCACTTTTGGTATATCATTTGTGGCATAATGTGTTCGTCTAAAAAATGGTCAATTTGATGGATCGGTAGAATTATTGTTCTATGTTTAAAAACGCGGGTAATTTGAGGTTCCGATATGGTTGCAAATAACTTTGACAGTTTTCATGCTAGGGCATTAGTTTACTGCATCATTTTAAAGCATTACAGTTGCACTTTATTTTGGTTGTATAATTTGTGGCATAATGAATTTTTACAAAAAATTGGATAGATCGGTATATTTATGGTACAGGTTCAAAAATGCGGTAATTAAGGCTCCGATATGGTTGCAAATACCTTTTATAGTTTTCATGTTATAACAGTCGTTTATATATCTTTTATTGCATTATAGTTGCCATTTGCTTTGGCATATAACTTATTCCATAATGTATTTTTGGAAAAATGGCCAATTGGATAGATCGGTAGAATTATTTTCACAGCTTTAAAACGCGGTAGTTTGAGGTTCCGATATGGCTGCAAATAACATTGACAGTTTTCACGCTATGACAGTCATTTATGCATCATTTTAAAGCATTATGATTGCACTTTAATATCGTATATCATTTGTAGCATAATGTGTATTTTTAAAATTGGTCAATTTGATAGATCGGTAGAATTATTGTTCTATGTTTAATAAACGCAGTAATCTGAGGTTCCGATATGGTTGCAATTAACTTTGGCAGTTTTCGTGCTAGGACAGTCGTTTATGCACCATTTTAAAGCATTAAAATTGCCATTTGTTTTGGTATATAATTTATTGCATAATGTATTTTTAGAAAATGGCCAATTGGATAGATCGGTTAGAATTATTTTCCCAGGTTTAAAAGGCGGTAATTTGAGGTTCCGATATGGTTGTGAATAACTTTGACAGTTTTCATGCTATGACAGTCATTTATGCATCATTTTAAAGCATTATGATTGCACTTTAATTTGGTATATCATTTGTGGCACAATGTGTTCGTCTAAAAAATGGTCAATTTGAAGGATCGGTAGAATTATTGTTCTATGTTTAAAAACGCGGTAATTTGAGGTTCCGATATGGTTGCAAATACTTTGACAGTTTTCATGCTAGGGCAATAGTTTATGCATCATTTTAAAGCATTACAGTTGCACTTTATTTTGGTGTATAATTTGTGGCATAATGAAATTTTTACAAAAATTGGATAGATCGGTATATTTATTGGTACAGGTTCAAAAATGCGGTAATTAAGGCTCCGATATGGTTGCAAATAACTTTTATAGTTTTCATGTTATAAAAGTCGTTTATATATCTTTTTATTGCCTTATAGTTGCCATTTGCTTTCGTATATAACTTATTCCATAATGTATTTTGGAAATGGCCAATTGGATAGATCGGTTATGAATATTTTCACAGCTTTAAAAACGCGGGGTAGTTTGAGGTTCCGATATGGCTGCAAATAACATTGACAGTTTTTCACGCTATGACAGTCATTTATGCATCATTTTAAAGCATTATGATTGCACTTTAATATGGTATATCATTTGTAGCATAATGTGTATTTTTACAAATTGGTCAATTTGATAGATCGGTAGAATTATTTTCCCAGGTTTAAAAAGGCGGTAATTTGAGGTTCCGATATGGTTGTGAATAACTTTGACAGTTTTCATGCTATGACAGTCATTTATGCATCATTTTAAAGCATTATGATTGCACTTTAATTTGGTATATACATTTGTGGCACAATTGTCGTCTAAAAAATGGTCAATTTGAAGGATCGGTAGAATTATTGTTCTATGTTTAAAAACGCGGTAATTCAAGGCTCCGATATGGTTGCAAATAACTTTTATAGTTTTCATGTTATAACAGTCGTTTATAGATTCTTTTTATTGCATTATAGTTGCCATTTGTAATTTGAGGTTCCGATATGTTGTGAATAACTTTGACAGTTTTCATGCTATGACAGTCATTTATGCATCATTTTAAAGC
>NW_023998373.1:0-3126 GCF_015586225.1 Lucilia sericata | reverse complement strand
TTTGTTATAATATTTACTATTTTTTTTTGTACAATTAAATAATTTTGTTTAAAATTACTTTTTAAATCACTTAAATTTAAATTTGTTGTGATATTTTTAAAACTTTTGTTATTTTTAATAATTCGTTCATTTTCCGCTTTTTTATTGTTTATTAATTAATTAATAAATTATATTTTCAAATAGTATTTTTTTATTGGCTTTTAAATTGTGGTTTTATTTATGGTTTTTTATTATTAATTTATTATTTGTTTTCAGTTTCGTGTTGTTTTATGTATTAAGTACGGATTTAAAACTCTACAACCATCCGTTACCTTTAACGTTTAAATTTAAACTGAAATCTATTGAAAACTACAAAAATTAAACCGAATTAAACAAATGCTGCAATAAAGTTTTGTATGTATCTTAGAGCTCAATGAGTATAGAAATTGCAGACCGAAATATTTACAAATGTATGTTGGTTTTTAAAAGTCTCTAGTAGACGTGTTTTTAAAGATGCCCTAAAGCTTTATATAAGTAATAAAGAAATATAGATAGTCTATAGTCTAGTCTATAGGCCAAACTATAGGCCAGACTATAGTATCGTCTATAGGCCAGAATATAGTCTCGCCTAAAAGCCAGACTACAGTCTCTTCTATAGGCCAGACTACAGTCTCGTCTATAGCCCAGACTAAAGTCTTTTCTATAGGTCAAATTATAGTCTCGTCTACAGGCCAAACTATAGGCCAGACTACAGTCTCGTCTATAGGCCAGACTATAGTTCATAGACCAGACTATATTCTAGTCTATAGGCCAGACTATAATCTGGTCTATAACCCAGACTATAATCTCGTCTATAGGCCAAACTATAGTCTCGTATCTAGGCCAGTTTGGTCCATAGCCCAGTCTATAGGTACGTCTATAAGCCAGACTATAGTCTCGTGTATAAGCCAGATTACAGTCTTGTCTATAGGCCAAACTATAGTCTCGTCTATAGACCAAATTATAGTCTCATCTATTTGCTAGACTACGGTCTCATCTATAGGCCAGACTACAGTCTCGTCTATAGGCTTGATTAAAGTCTCGTCTATAGACCAGACTATAATCTCTCTATAATCTATTGTATAGGCCAGACTTAGTCTATATGCTAAGCTATAGTATAGTATTTAGGCCAAACTATAGCCCAGTTTATAGGTCAGACTATAGTCAGGTTTATAGACTAGACTATTGTCGGGTTTATAGACCAAACTGTAGTCAGCTTTATAGGTCAGGCCTTAGTCTATAGGCCAGACTCTAGTCAGGTTTATAGGTCAGACTATAGTCTAGTTTATAGGCCAGACTATAGTCTATTCTATAGACCTAACTATAATCTCGTCTAGACCAAACTATAATCTCGTCTATAGTCCAGACTATGGTCTCGTCTATAGACCAGACTGTGGTCTCGTCTATATACCAGACTATAGTCTCGTCTATAGACCAGACTATAGAGTCGTCTGTAGATAATATTCTATTCTATAGACCAAACTATAATCTCGTCTATAGACCAAACTATAATCTCGTCTATAGACCAAACTATATCTCGTCTGGTCTATAGACCAGACTATGGTCTCGTCTATATACCAGACTATGGTCTCGTCTATAGACCAGACTATAGTCTCGTCTATAGACCAGACTATGGTCTCGTCTATAGACCAGACTATGGTCTCGTCTATAGACCAGACTATGGTCTTGTCTATAGACCAGACTATGGTCTCGTCTATAGACCAGACTATAGAGTCGTCTGTAGATAATAGTCTATTCTATAGACCAAACTATAATCTCGTCTATAGACCAAACTATAATCTCGTCCATAGACCAAACTATAATCTCGTATGGTCTATAGACCAGACTATGGTCTCGTCTATAGACCAGACTATGGTCTCGTCTATAGACCAGACTATGGTCTCGTCTATAGACCAGACTATTGTCTCGTCTATAGACCAGACTATGGTCTCGTCTATAGACCAGACTATGGTCTCGTCTATAGACCAGACTATGGTCTCGTCTATAGACCAGACTATTGTCTCGTCTATAGACCAGACTATGGTCTCGTCTATAGACCAGACTATGGTCTCGTCTATAGACTAGACCAGACTATGGTCTCGTCTATAGACCAGACTATGGTCTCGTCTATAGACCAGACTATGGTCTCGTCTATAGACCAGACTATGGTCTCGTCTATAGACCAGACTATGGTCTCGTCTATAGACCAGACTATGGTCTCGTCTATAGACCAGACTATGGTCTCGTCTATAGACCAGACTATGGTCTCGTCTATAGACCAGACTATGGTCTCGTCTATAGACCAGACTATTGTCTCGTCTATAGACCAGACTATGGTCTCGTCTATAGACCAGACTATGGTCTCGTCTATAGACCAGACTATGGTCTCGTCTATAGACCAAACTATGGTCTCGTCAATAGACCAGACTATAGTCTCGTCTATAGACCAGACTATGGTCTCGTCAATAGACCAGACTATGGTCTCGTCTATAGACCAGACTATGGTCTCGTCTATAGACCAGACTATGGTCTCGTCTATAGACCAGTCTATGGTCTCGTCTATAGACCAGACTATGGTCTCGTCTATAGACCAGACTATAGTCTCGTCTATTAGCCAGACTATAGTCTCATTTATTGGCCAGACTATAGTCTCGTTTATTGGCCAGACTATAGTCTCGTTTATTGGCCAGACTATAGTCTAGTCTATTGGCCAGACTATAGTCTCGAGTATAGGCCAGACTATAGTCTCGTCTAAAGACTTGACTATAGAGTCGTCTGTAGACCAGACTATAGAGTCGTCTGTAGACCAGACTATAGTGTCGTCTATAGGCCAAACTATAATGTAGTCTATAGGCCAAACTATAGTGTAGACCATAGGCTAGACTATAGTCAGTTTTATAGGTCAGACTATAGTCTAGTCTATAGGCCAGACTCTAGTCAGGTTTACTGGCTTTACTATAGTCTAGTATATAGTCCAAACTAGTCTTATCTATAGGCAAACCTTTAGTTAGTCGATTGTCCAACCTATAGTTTACAAAGTTATGATCATTACCATAAAGCCACAAACCTGATACAAAGTTATCATGCAACTGAATTGAATGTAGGGTC
>NW_023998372.1:0-3187 GCF_015586225.1 Lucilia sericata | reverse complement strand
AAATGTAATACATACGTACTTTCTGGTCACTTATTACATCCTTAAGATATGCTACGAATCTGGCGACTTTGGATTTGAACAAACATTGGCAACACTATGCAATTGGCAATAATAACTAAGCAATGTTACCTAAGTTCAAGAAAAATTTACTCTAGTACTTAAATAACATAGTATTGTATATGTTAAGGCAAATTTTAACTTCCAGTTCTAGTTAGATAACGGTAATCATTTAAATTCTTTAATTATGATTATTAAAGTAAAATTAATAAAAATAGAAAAAATTATCTTTAAATCAGCCTTAATATAGGCTACATTTTTGTTTTAATAAATATATATAGTTTTGTCTTCAACTATAATAATTCCGCATATTTGTATGTTTAGTCATTCAGAAATGTCCATGAATGAATGTATAAAAATAAACACACAAAATCCTTAGCATACCTTAAGGATTTAATAAAAACTAATAGAATTTTGACATTTTACCTACTCCCTTTCATTTGCATATTCTACTTTAGTTCTCTTTTAATCGTTAAACTAAGCGTTTGCAAATTTGTTGAAATTTATAAAGACTGATTTTAAAATTATGTTTTTCATAATAATTTATTAACAAATAAAGTAATTTAAAGTATTAATTAAGTGATTAACAAGTGCAAATAAGAAAAGATGTGTTTAAAGTGTGTTATTAAGAAATTCCCAGATGCAGCCGCCAACACCCATCAACCATATTGTGAAGTTACCAGTTAAAAAAAAGCAAGTAAGAAAGTTGATAAATATTATTATGAAGATTAATTGTGCTTTTTTCATAAGTATTATTATTGTTGTACTTATTTAAAATTATTTTGTTGTTATATAGAGCATTTTTATTGTTTAAAAGGTTTTGCATGTCATCAGGCCATCTCATTTTGTTGTTGGTCGGCAAATAAGTCTGTTTGTTTAAAAATGTATTTGTCGCTTTTTGTTTCGTTATAGTGACGTCACTGTTTTTGCATTTGGTTTTGAGGGGAGTGCTGCTATTTCACTTACTGAGTTTTTTGATGTTGGAGTTATTTTGTTATTGTGACAACATGGATTTGGATGTTGTTGTTGCAGTTTGTCATTATAATGTTTTTTTTGCAAGTGTGTTGTTGTTTTTGGAATGTATGTTTTTGTATGTTGGTTTTTGTATTTTGTTTTGATTGATGCTTTTTTCATTTACTGAGGGCTCGTTAGTTTGACCGTGAGGATGGCGTTAGTTTTTTGTGCAAAAAAACTAATTCTTGTTTGAGTGTTTTGATGTTGGCGTTATTTTTGTTGGAATCATCAGAGATTTCACATGGATCTGTCTTATCTCTTACAAGTTTTCGAGAAAAACGGACCTTTATGTTTTCACTCAATAAACGGGTTTCAGTGGGAATTAAAGTGATCACAGATTTTTTTCTTTTTCGCTCTACCTCTTATAGTTTTCGAGAAAAATGGACTTTTGTGTTTCAATTCAAAAAACGGTTTTTAGTGGGAAATGGAAGTGGTCACAGATTTTCTTTGTTTTCGCTCTATCTCTTATAGTTTCTGAGAAAAATGGACCTTTATGTTTTCACTCAGAAAAACAGTTTTTAGTGGGAAATAGAAGTGGTCACAGATTTTCTTTGTTTTCGCTCTATCTCTTATAGTTTCTGAGAAAAATGGACTTTTATGTTATCACTCAAAAATAGGGTTTTTCTTTATCACATATTTTCTTTGTTTGCGCTCTATCTCTTATAGTTTCCGAGAAAATGGACATTTATATTTTCACTCAAAAATAGGGTTTCTGTGGGAAATGGAAGGATCACAGATTTGTTTGTTGTTCTCTATTTTTATAGTTCTTCTGAGAAAATTGACTTTTATGTTTTCACTCAAATATACGGTTTTCTGTGGGAAGTGATCAACAGATTTTCTTTGTTTTCGCTTTATCTCTTATAGTTCTGAGAAAAGTGGACTTTTATATTTTCACTCAAAAATAGGGGTTTCTGTGGGAAAATGGAAGTGATCACAGATTTTGTTTGTTTTTCCTCTATCTCTTATAGTTTCTGAGAAAAATGGACTTTTATGTTTTCACTCAAAAATCGGGTTTTCTGTAGGAAATGGAAGTGATCACAGATTTCCTTTGTTTTCGCTTTATCTCTTATAGTTTCTGAGAAAAATGGACTACCTATGTTTTCATTCAAAAATAGAGTTTTCTGTGGGAAGTTGAAATGATCACAGATCTTCTTTGTTTTGCTCTATCTCTTATAGTTTCCGAGAAAAATAGACTTTTATGTTTTCACTCAAAAATCGGGTTTTCTGTGGGAAATGGAAGTGATCACAGATTTTCTTTGTTTTCGCTCTATCTCTTATAGTTTCCGAGGAAAATAGACTTTTATGTTTTCACTCAGATTTTTATACCCACCAGCAAAAAAGATGGGGGGTATATTGTTTTTTGTCATTCCGTTGTAACCATCGAAATATTCATCTAAGACCCATAAAAGTATATAATTTCTGGATCCTCATTAATTGCTAAGACGATCTAGCCATGTCCGTCCGTCTGTCTGGCTGTCCGTCTGTTGAAAAACACGATAGAGTCCAAACGGAAGCAGCAAGCGAGATGAAATTTTGCACAAAAATTTTATATTGATGCAGTTTGTTTGGTATGGGCAATATCGGTCTACGATTTCGCCTAGCCCCCATATAAGGTCCCCCGCAGAAAATGACATTAACGCTCATACTGTCTAAAAGAAGCAGCTATAGCGATGAAATTCGACATAAACATATTTTTAGGAATCTTAGTATCATTGTAAAATTTTATAGAATCGGTCCATAATTGACCCTATCCCCCATATAAGGTCCCCCTCAGAAAACGACATTAACGCTCATACTGACTACATAAGCAGCTATAGCGATGAAATTCGACTTAAACATATTTTTTGGAACCTTAATATCATTGTAAAATTTTATAAGAATCGGTCCATAACTGACCCTATCCCCCATATAAGGTCCCACTCAGAAAATGACATTAACGCTCATAACTGACTAAAAAAAAGCATCTATAGCGATGAAATTCGACATAAACATATTTTTTAGGAACCTTTATAATTGTAAAGTTTTATAAGGATCGGTCCATAATGACCCTACCCCCCATATAAGGTCCCCTTGAGAAAATGACTTTAACGCTCATAACTGTCCAAAAGCATCTATA
>NW_023998371.1:0-3212 GCF_015586225.1 Lucilia sericata | reverse complement strand
AGTTCGGATTGTGTGAAGTCCATTGCAATATCTTCAGTTTTCTTTATTTTGCATTTTCATAATTAATTTCAATTAATAATTAGTTTCAATTAACATTTTTTGTATGTATTTATTTCTATAGGTTCTTTTTTTGTGGGCTGGACCTTATTTTATTAAATATATCTTCCCAAAAGAACTCCATGATTGTAAAATACAAACAGAAAAACAAACCATAACAACATTTTGTATACATATTTCATGAACACCGGAAATTAAATTGATGGTTTCCTAATCCCCTATAAATGTTGAAAACCAATACACACACACCAGCTCAACAGGATGTTCATTGTCTATGTCTATTTACTTATTTACTACTACGATACGATGGTTGTATATGGTATAAGAACAACAGTAGTAACTGAGTAAAATATTATAATTGTGAATTTCTTGGGATGAGTCTGTGATATGAACAACAAGTATCATGATGTTAATGAATAAGAATCTATAGAAATTCCTATTGATTTACCTGTAGGTTTCTGTTTTCTGTTTACATGTTCTATTTATGAATTGCAAAAAAAAAAAAAAAACATATAGATAAACATGCAGAGAAAACAAATGAGCCATTTTAGCATTGGTTTAGGCCAGGTTCTTGTTGTTGGTTCTTTACTCGATAAAACCATAAGATACAAACTAACTATGTGTGTATGTATATTATAGTATTTGTAGTTGTAGTTTATACCGGCAGTATGTTCGATTTCCGTTTTCCTTAGTTGTGCCATTATTATTATCTTTATCCTTATGGGGATTTTATTGTCAATAATTCCAAGTATGTATTTGAGGCAGTATTTAACACATTCATATTTGTATTTGTATCTCTCTTACTCTCTTCATCCAACATATTTGTGTTACAATTTGTTTGTATTTTCTATTTCTGTATGGGGTTAATTCAATAGCTATTTTTTCGGTTCATATCATTTGTGTCCATTATGTTCTGTTATTGTAGGACTCTGGGGATATTTGTTTAAATGATTATAATTGGATATTTTCCTTTATTAGTTGGTCAAGCAAGTAGGGAAATCTTTAATAGATATGTATTTGTAAGTAAGTACAAAAAGTTAATAGAATTTCTTTGAGTTTTTCGCATAATTTTGTATGATTTGAAGGTTGCATTGCAACAAAAATCTCTGAAAACTTGAGTTTTGTATTTTGGATTAATGCATCTTCACATATTTGCATAACCTTTAAATGAATTTAAACATGTCTGTGTTAAATGTTAAATTTATTTATTTTAATTAAAATTTCAATGCTGTAGCAAATGTAATTTTGATACAAGAAGCGGAAAATATATATTTATTCAAACTTATTAGATAAATTTGCATAAAATTTGAAAAGATAATTGATAAAGCTTTGGAATTTGTACAGATTCCATTTCTGGTAAATAGTTTGGTACCTTTTATATCCTACACTACTTTAGTAGGGAGGGTATATTGGATTTGTGCTGATGTTTGTAAAGTATTGAATTAATGGTCCTATACCCACCTTCAAGTATACTAATCGGTTCAGAATCAGTTTTTGAGTCGATTAAGACATGACCGTCCGTCTGTATGTCTGGTGTAGACTAACTAACAGTGCTACTTTAACTTCATCTGTGTTATTCAAATTTAAACGAAAAATGGGGAAAATGCTACTTTTTTCAAGGGCACTTCCAACAAATAAATATTTGAATTCACTCTTTCATATTTTAATAATATTTATACCCTATACAACATACCCGGGGAGGGTCTTATGAGTTTGTGTTGAGGTTTGCAACACCCAATTGGAATACTTTAGGTGAGTGTAGGGCAAATAGTCCATTAGTTAGTTAGTTAGTGAGTAGTTAGTGTAGGACCAATAGTCCATTAGTTAGTTAGTTAGTTAATTAGTTAGTTAGTTAGTTAGTTAATTAGTTAGTTAGTTAATTAGTTAGTTAGTTAGTTAGTTAGTTAGTTAGTTAGTTAGTTAGTTAGTTTGTTAGTTAGTTAGTTAGTTAGTTAGTTGGTTAGTTAGTTAGTTAGTTAGTTAGTTAGTTAGTTAGTTAGTTTGTTTGTTTGTTTGTGTTGTTTGTTTGTTTGTTTGTTTGTTTGTTTGTTTGTTTGTTGTTTGTTTGTTTGTTTGTTTGTTTGTTTGTTTGTTTGTTTGTTGTTGTTTGTTTGTTTGTTTGTTTGTTTGTTGTTTGTTGTTGTTTGTTTGTTTGTTTGTTTGTTTGTTTGTTTGTTTGTTTGTTGTTTGTTTGTTTGTTTGTTTGTTTGTTTTGTTTGTTTGTTTGTTTGTTTGTTTGTTTGTTGTTTGTTTGTTTGTTTGTTTTGTTTGTTTGTTTGTTTGTTTGTTTGTTTGTTTGTTTGTTTGTTTGTTTGTTTGTTTGTTTGTTTGTTTGTTTGTTTGTTTGTTTGTTTGTTTGTTTGTTTGTTTGTTTGTTTGTTGTTGTGTTTGTTTGTTTGTTTGTTTTTTTGTTTGTTTGTTTGTTTGTTTGTTGTTGTTTGTTTGTTGTTTGTTTGTTTGTTTGTTGTTTATTTGTTTGTTTTGTTTGTTTGTTTGTTGTTTGTTAGTATTTCAATTGTAACATATTTAGCTAACTTTTAGTTGCAACTAACTAAAAATCCTTAGAGTTAATTGAATTACCTAATTACACTACTACAAGGATAATTATCCTTCAATTACCCCAAAACAAAACATTTCAACAAACTCTTAACAATTTTGGCGCTTAAATCTTCCAAACACCTGTTTGATACACATACAAAAGGAACTTAACGAAATGTAAACAAAACTCAACAAAAGAGATAACAAAGAGAAAAACAACGAAAAGCTTTCGATGGCTGAAAAGCTCCAAAGCACAAAGAAAACTTAACGAAACCCTAACGTTTTCATATAAAAGGCCGAACGATGGTAAAGAAATTTTCAGTTGCGGTTTTACAACGTTCTCAAAATACTTGGAAAAAGAAAACGGTGTGAAAATATAAAAAAATATTAAAGGAAAATTAAAAAGTGAAATTAAAAAAAAACACAAACAATAAGTTTGTTTTTGTGTGTGTGTGTTTGAGAAAAATATGCAAATGTGTGTATAACACACATACATACAAATATTTATACAACAAAACAAATAGAATTGTAATAAATAAAAAATATATATGAAAAAATTATTGAAAATAAGTAAAAAATTATGAAAAATTTAATATTATAAAAAGTTTAAAAGAAAA
>NW_023998370.1:0-3273 GCF_015586225.1 Lucilia sericata | reverse complement strand
CCGTTACAATTTTTGTACAGAGTAATTTCATAGTATAGTGTATTTTCACTATTCCTGCAAATACTTTGAAAGTTTTCAAGCTAACGACAGTTTTTGTATACCTCATTTTAATCCATAAGAAACGCACTTTCTTTTGACATATCGCTTCTTCAAAAATCTTAAGTTCTTAACTTGGGTAAAATTGTAATATCATTACAATTTTTGGTACATAGTAAATTTCATAGTATATTGTATTTTCACTATTCCTGCAAATAGGTTAGGTTAGGTGATAGGAGGATGTATACTACATCAAATCCGAAGAAATACACCTAGGTCACTATCGGGCCTGTTGTGCGCTCCAATTCAAGAAAGACAAAAAAAAATTGTTCACTTGAATGTATTATTTTTCCATGTTCAGAAACTCAGTTTCCTGGACGTAATTCCTAAGAATCTTCCAATCGGTGTTGGTTAAGAATGTTATTTCCGGAATAACATCACTTCCAAGATACTTGGATCTAACTTCGACGAATGCCTGACAATGGCAAAGAAAGTGCTCCAGAGTTTCACTGTCCTCTCCACATGCTCTACATTCGTCTGAATCCGCACGTCCAATTTTGTATAGATGTGCTCGTAATCCTGTGTGTCCACTCAGAATACGTACCATCATACTAACCTCAGACTTGCTCATTTTGAGAAGATTTCTCGTCTTGCTCTCATCAGGGTCACCCCATAGAACCTTTGTGGTTCTACCCTACCGTTTCATTATTCCAAGAGGCCTTTATGGGATTCTCTCATCCATATTTTTAGTTCAGCTTTTGTTGCGTCGAATGGTTTTGCGTTTGTCAGGTTAACTACATCGAGCTCCCTTCCCTTTAAAGCTATTACATTCGCCCTTTCGTTGCCGACTACTCCCGAGTGGCTTGGTACCCATATGATGTGAACCTTACCTCTGGGAGAGTATTCAGTTAAAGCTTTCTTACAATCCAATACGGTCTTAGATTTAAGAGGTGCCACGCCCACTGTAGCTATGCTGCCCATTTTGTCAACATGTGTTCATATGAATGTCAAAGTTGTTTATACAAAATTTGAGGACTCTAGCTGTTGCAATTTCTGAGATATGCGACTTTTAATACTTATTTTGTAGGTGGGCGTAGCACCTCGCCTACCTTGAAATTCCAAAACAAAAAATAGCCTATAGTTCCTTCCGGACATAGCTGAAGACACTCTGAAAATTTCAAGGAAATCAGTTCAGCCGTTTAGCTGTCTATAAAGTACAAACAAACACACATTCATTTTTATATATATAGCTCTAATAGTTTCTCAGATATAATAATTTTCCTATTTAATTTATATGGGGGCTCCAAGCTTCCCATGACGAAAGTCCGCTCTTTTTTCTAAAAAATGTTCAGATGAATATTTAAGTTCTTAGTGCAAAGTTTGAAGAATTTAGTTCTATTAGTTTCCCAGATAAACCAATTTTGTATTTTATTAATATGGGAGGTACTGCTCCCCTCATGGCTAGTCCGCCAATTTATTTCCCAAAATGTTTACATGGATGTTAAAGTTACTCGTGGAAATTTTTAATATTCTAACTATAATAGTTTCCAAGATAAACGAATTTTTGTATTTAATTTATATGGGAGGTGCCACGCCCCCTAATGCTAATCCGCCCACTTTTTAACTTAAATAATTATATTGATACTAAAGTTGCTCCGACAAAATTTTAAGACTCTAACTATTATATTATCTCAGATATACTAATTTCATATTTTCTTAATATGGGCGTGGCACGTCGCCCACATGAAATTTGAACATAAAAAGTAGCCTATAGTTCCTTCCAGACATACAGGAAGAAACTGTGAAAATTTCAGGAAAATCGGACCAGCCGTTTAGCAGTCTATAAAGCAACATACATACATACATACATATAACTAACATACATACATACATACATACATACATACATCATACATACATACATACATACATACATACATACATACATAGCATACAATACATACATAAAAAATACCAATACATAACATAAATACATACTACATACATACATACAATCATACATACATACATACATATATACCATACATACATACATATATACCAGACATCATACATACATACATACATAACAATACATACCATACATACATACATACATACATACATACATACATACATACATACATACATACATACATACATACATACATACTCATACATACATACATACATACATACATACATACCTACATACATACATACATCATACACCTACATACATACATACATACATACATACATACATACATACATACTACATACATACATACATACATACATACCTCATACATACATACTACATACATACATACATACATACATACATACATACATACATACATACCTACATACATACATACATACATACATACATACATACATACATACATACATACATACATACATACATACTACAACATCATACATACATACATACATACATACATACATACATACACATACATACATACATACATACATACATACATACATACATACATCATACTACATACATACATACATACATACATACTACATACATACATACATCCTACATACATACATACATCATACACATCCATACTACAACACACTTTCATTTTATATATATAGATTGTATTTTCACTATTCCTGCAAATATGTAACTTTGACAGTTTTCAAGCTAAGACAGTTTTGTATACCTCATTTTAATCCATAAGAAACCCACTTTCTTTTACATATCGCTTCTTCAAAAATCGTAAGTTCTTAAAATTAGTAAAATTGGGATATCATTACAATTTTTGGTACAGAGTAAATTTTCCTAGATATTGTATTTTCACTATTCCTGCAAATAACTTTGACAGTTTTTAAGCTACGTCTGTTTTGTATACCTCATTTAATCTTAAGTTCTTAAAATTGTAAAATTGGGATATCAATTAAATTTGGTACAGAGTAAATTTCTTAGTATGTATTTTTTCCCTATTCCTGCAATACTTTGACAGTTTTCAAGCTACGACAGTTTTGTATACCTCATTAAATCTTAAGTTCTTAAAATTGGGATATCATTCCAATTTTTGGTACAGTGTAAATTTCTTAGTATATTGTATTTTCCCTATTCCTGCAAATAACTTTGACTGTTTTCAAGCTACGACAGTTTGTATACCTCATTTAATCCATAAGAAACGCACTTTCTTTTGACATATCGCTTCTTCAAAAACCTTAAGTTCTTAAAATTGG
>NW_023998369.1:0-3252 GCF_015586225.1 Lucilia sericata | reverse complement strand
CTAACTAACAATAAAACTAACTAAACTAACTAACAACTAACTAACTAACTAACTAACTAACTAACTAACTAACTAACTAACTACTAACTAACTAACTAACTAACTAACTAACTAACTAACTAACTAACTAACTAACTAACTAACTGACTAACTAAGGACACGTACATGTTGGAGTATATTTTTGAAGCTAGTCACGAAGTGAAATCAGCTGTGAAGATGTCATTAACACTGAAAACCTTTCCCAAGTTCTGAGAATTAGTTGAAATGTTAAATTATATGAAATTGTTGTTCTGATCTTTAGCTGGGAGGGTATATTGGGTTTGTGCTGATGATTGTAACACTGAAAATTATGCATCTTATAGCCACCTTAAAGTATACCAGTCGACTTAGAATCATTTTGAGTCGATTAAGCCAGGTCCGTCCGTCTGGCTGGCTGTCTATGTAAAACTTGTGCTCAATGTGCAGATCGTAACTTTCAAGATAGTTGTACGAAATTTCTCATATACTTTTTATGTCGCAAGGATGAAGCCTATTGAAAATGGTTAAAATCGGTCCATTATTTCACCTAGCCCCCATACAACAGAACCCCCCGGAAGGGGATTTTGAGCTCATACTTATGTTAAATATACTTATATCTCGATAAAAAGCGACACAACTAAGTTTTATATAATCCTTGATGACATTGCCAAATCGGACCTCATTTGACCCTACTCCCCATCTCGGAAAATTTATTATGAAAATCAATCACATTTAATATTCATAACTGGTGTAGGGTCGTCCATGCCAGACTATACTTTCTTACTTGTACATGTTTTTGTAGTGGTTATATAAATATCGAATCAAGTCGAAAATAACTGTTTTACTTACTGTCACATGTATTTAAATCAGAAAGGTGGTAGAGTGCAACTTTTTTAATTTTCTTTTCACTTTGCTGCTAAAGTATATCAAAGAATAAGATTGATTAAAGTTTAGAATGTTTCCAATCAATGTTATCTTTTACTCAGACATTCTAAAACTTTGCAATATTTTTTTTATTACTCCTTTGAGGTTGCTCTTATCGCCCCGTATTTAATGATTTTATTTTTTTTTGTGGCCTACAAATTACTTAGTATTTCAACAGAAACCAACATGGATAGTATAATGCTGTAGCATACATACAAAATCAAACAATTCAATGGAACTTACACTAGAGTATATTTTTTGTGTTTTTGTTTTTTTTTCTGTTGGTAGGTCACCAGGCTGCATATCAACCAGTCCAGTTCCTGGTTAAATGTGGTTCACACAATGTGTCAAAATTGACTGTCAGTTGATAATGAAGTATACTTGTTGTTGGTCTGGTCTATGGTGTCCTCTTCTCTGGCCAGGTCTGGCTTGGCATTGGTTTATTACATGACACGTTACGTGTTGATGGTATGTATATGTACATATGTATGTATGCGAAATGGTATGACTTGCTTTGATTTTTTGTCTAATATTTGTATAATACATACATATACAAGTAGAAAATATACATTTTGTATTAAGTGGTAACATATTTTTTGTTTTTTTTTTTTCCTTAAACAACAAACATTTTTGCAACCTAGATCCATCATTTGCTGATGTTGATGGCAATTTTGGTTTTTTTTTCAAATTGTTCTTTTGGCAGTGTTTGAATTTCTATAAAACTGGTCAAAATTGAGATTGTTGGCAAAAGAGGTTTTGATGTGGGAATACAAAACAACAAGTAAAATGATTTCTAATGGGAATTGATTGTAGACAAATACATCAACTGAGTTATATATACATATACAAACAAAACCTAGTACAGGACATGAGGTATATTTATATTTATTGGTAGTTGAAGCAATAAACACATATTTATATGTACATATGAATGTATGTGTTTTGGTTGGACAACAAATGGTAATTTGGTTATAGAACAATATTTGTTGTTTGTAGTTTGGGACAAGAAAATGAAAATGTTTTAAAGAACTTACAGGAAACGTAACCAATGTAATACCGAATATATTAAACTGTTAAATGTGCCTGATGGCATATGGGAAATACAAATTTATAGGGATGTATGATGTATGTTGTTTCTCGATTTCCTCCGAACTGGGAGACAAAACGAGACTGGAAACCTAGAGATATACTTCCGTTTACCTTATCAGGTTGAAGTTCGTTCTATAGCAGATTGTGTAAAATAGATTACATTTAATATAAAGCTATCAGAGGTTAACATATTCTCTAACAGCCTGAAAGCAGGCTACTTTTTATTTAAAAATTTTAAGTGGACAACGTGCCACGCCCATTTACAAAATAATCATTAAAAGTTGCATAACTCAGGAACTACAACAGCTTGAATCTTAGATTAAAACTGTGTATGTACAACTTTCACATTCATATGAATATATGAGGACAAAATGGACGGATAAGCTATAATGGTCACGCCCATTATAGCAAATGGTCACGCCCATTATAGCTTTCCATATAAAGAAAATCTTAAAAAATCAACTAGTCAACATGCTTACCTTAAAGGACGATCTACAGAGACGAGGCACACCACAGGGCGGCGTTATCTCTCCACTACTTCGGCTCATCGTTATTAACTCCACTATTATTGAACTGTACAACAGAGATATTGGTATCAGGAATGTTCGCAGACGCGATTAGCTATATTATGCCTGGTGCTTTGGTGCTACACAGTAACTGGGTCAAGGATAAATCCAAGCAAGACAGAACTGATACTATTCACAACAAAGACCAAGATTCCAAGCTTCAACTCCTTATCAAATATTTAGGCATTATTCTAGACTCCAAATTATCATGGAAACTCAAAATCCAGCACACACCCAAAAAGGCAACGGTCTGCTACTATAGATGATGTAAGATGTTTGGAATGAAATGGGGATATAGTTCCAACATAGTTATATGGATGTACACAGGTATAGTACATAGTTCAGAGATCAGCATGCGTTGGGATAACAGGTGCTCTAAGAACTTGTCCTTCAGAAGCTCTGAACATCCTACCTATAAATCTGCATATAATGGTCATATTTGCTTGTAGCGCAACGGGGCCTAACTCATCCGGAAGAACATATCGACACGCTATGATTTTAAGCCTATTATATCCAAACTTGATCCAACCAGCCGACTATATTACCCCACACACGGACTTTGATAGAGTTTTCAAAGTCAGAGTTCCTTCTAGGAGCGAGTGGTGTAGAGACAACCACCAGCATCTTTACAGATGGTTCTAAAATGAACTGCGGT
>NW_023998368.1:0-3389 GCF_015586225.1 Lucilia sericata | reverse complement strand
TATCGTTGTTGCCTCTAGGTTTTATTCCTGCGACCGAAAGTCTATCTTAGTTTCTTCAGCTAACTGTAAACGCCATCATCCACACTTTGTAAGTAGACATCTTGCATGCCCGATAACAGAAAGATCTTACTAATGGAATAGTCTGATTTTCGATCGTAATTAGGTCTTTGAGATTGTTCTGATTATCATTATTTTTCCACTGCGTTAGTATAAAAGGGATCGTTTGCAATTTCATTGTTATTTACGTACGTGTAGGGTAGTGTTGGAATATATCATCTGGATTCTTTTTGCCGGTACACTTTTGGTTTTAGGAGCTTTCTTGAACAAAATAGACTGATGTTCGCCATTCAATGAATTTAATGAACTGTTCAATAAGAGGGTTTATTTGTAGTTCTCAATAATTACTCGCTACGAGTACCTCTGCTATGAGTGTTACTATCCAGAACGATATGCGAGGGCTCTTGCACTTAAGCCTTCGTATCGCGTCAAGATGAATATCCTTCGTGAAGGAAGAGTACAAATATTTTTCAACTAGCGTTTAGCAGTGTTATACCTTTTCAACTGTTGGAGTCCGTCAAGACATGTTTCTTCGATATTTTAATATTGCCCCTTTTTCCCTCTTTCTTGTAGGTGTTCCAATCTCTACGACTTTGGTATGTCTGGCGACAGCATTTTAGCTTAAGATTCTTCGGAATCTTCGGAACATTGTAATGTGATCATGCATTTCTTTACGAGTGTGCAGTTATAATATAATCGGAAATTGGAGTCCATTAATTAATAAAGACAAAAGAATCGCTTAATAAAGACCCAAATAGAGCCACTTTCCAAGATTCAATTTAAATTTAAAACATATGTTTTAATGTTAAATATATAAGATTAAGCTTAGCCAAATATAACACTCTTATTGTTTGAAATCGTACGAAGTATTAAAGCTTTTAAAGAAACGAACAAACAATTCTCACGGCCCGCATATTTGAAGGTTAAATACGAGGCTTGTTTGGAATGTCTTTAGAAAATGGAAGTTGATATTAATTTAATTTTTATTTAGAAACTCATAATACTATTTTACCTTCATATACATATGTTCAAATATGCACTTTTATCAAGCCTCGTAGAATCTCATTTAGAATTCATACATTCTAAAATGGAGCAACAAAATTGTGATTCCACATTATTATTGTCGTGGTTCACATAAAATAGAAACTACAATTAAGAAATACTACACTTCCTGCTTTGCGAATAAACTGGGCTACAATGTATTCTCAAGTGGTTTTTTATGTTTATGTCCAAACATATTATTTATTAAAACATTCAAAATATATTTGTACATACTTACATACGTATAGTTATGTATGTTTAGAAACTCACAGTTCTAAATTCTCTTCTGTTTTTTGGTTTTCAAAGAATTTGAAATGTAAACAATTGCAATCTCGAATCTCTTTTTGATTGTGAATTCTTAAAAAAAAACATTTATAAAAAATTTGGTAATAAAATTATGATTAAACTACAAAGAAAAATTGAGTTTCATTTTAATACTTATACCCTACACCACTATAAAGAGCATACATATATCTATACATCTGTAAATATATTCAATAATATTCTCAACTTATTCACCTTAATGGTTCAAAATAACTTTCTGATTCGATTTAGATTTGCACTAGAACTAGAGAACGCCTTCTGATTCGATTCTCTTTGCCCTTCTTAATTTATAGATAGATAGATAGATAGATAGATAGATAGATAGATAGATAGATAGATAGATAGATAGATAGATAGATAGATAGATATAGATAGATAGGGATAGATAGATAGAGATATAGATAGATAGATAGATAGATAGATAGCTAGATAGATAGATAATAGATAGATAGATAGATAGATAGATAGATTAGATAGATAGATAGTAGATAGATAGATAGATAGATAGATAGAAGATAGAAGATAAGATAGATAGATAGATAATAGATAGATAATAGATAGATAGATAGATTTAGAATGATAGATAGATAGCTAGATAGATAGATAGATAGATCGATCCGATAGATAGATAGATAGATAGATAGATAGATAGATAGATAGATAGATAGCTAGATAGATAGATTAGATAGATAGATAGATAGTATAGATACGATAAGATTAGATAAGATGATAGATTAGATAGATAGATTAGATAGATAGCCAGATAGAAGATAAGATAGATAAGATAGATAGATAGATAGATAGATAGATAGTTAGATAGATAGATAGCTAGATAGATAGCAGAGAGTAGATGATGATAGATAGATAGATAGATAGATAGATAGATAGATAGATAGATAGATAGATAGATAGATAGATAGATAGATAGATAGATACGATAGATAGATAGATAGATAGATAGATAGATAGATAGATAGATAGATAGATAGATAGATAGATAGATAGATAGATAGATAGATAGATAGATAGATAGATAGATAGATAGATAGATAGATAGATAGATAGATAGATAGATAGATAGATAGATAGAGAGATAGATAGATAGATAGATAGATAGATAGATAGATAGATAGATAGATAGATAGATAGATAGATCGATAGATAGATAGATAGATAGATAGATAGATAGATAGATAGATAGATAGATAGATAGATAGATAGATAGATAGATAGATAGATAGATAGATAGATAGATAGATAGATAGATAGATAGATAGATAGATAGATAGATAAGATAGATAGATAGATAGATAGATAGATAGATAGATAGAGATAGATAGATAGATAGAGAGATAGATAGATAGATAGATAGATAGATAGATAGATAGATAGATAGATAGATAGATAGATAGAGAGATAGATAGATAGATAGATAGATAGATAGATAGATAGATAGATAGATAGATAGATAGATAGATAGATAGATAGATAGATAGATAGATAGATAGATAGATAGATAGATAGATAGATAGATAGATAGATAGATAGATAGATAGAGATAGATAGATAGATAGATAGATAGATAGATAGATAGTAGATAGATAGATAGATAGATAGATAGATAGATAGATAGATAGATAGATAGATAGATAGATAGATAGATAGATAGATGTAGATAGATAGAGATAGATAGATAGATAGATAGATAGATAGATAGATAGATAGATAGATAGATAGATAGATAGATAGATAGATAGATAGATAGATAGATAGATAGATAGATAGATAGATAGATAGATAGATAGATAGATAGATAGATAGAGATAGATAGATAGATAGATAGATAGATAGATAGATATAGATAGATAGATAGATAGATAGATAGATAGATAGATAGATAGATAGATAGATAGATAGATAGATAGATAGATAGATAGATAGTAGATAGATAGATAGATAGATAGATA
>NW_023998367.1:0-3293 GCF_015586225.1 Lucilia sericata | reverse complement strand
AGACCAGAAAAAAAAGCCAAGAACCTAAACATATCCTTGCTTTGCTGCAGTCATTATTTTGAATGTTCTAAAAGAGTCTAGATTAACAGGAAAAGAGATCATCATCACGCAAGGGTCCATATGTATGAGTATATTATTATATTGGACTTATATTTTGGTATAACAAACACATATGTTTGTATTATAAAACTCATTCTACAACCCATAGTGCAACTTATTTATGCAGTTGCTCTACTATATGTGTAAATATTTTTTAGTTTTCCTTTTTTTCCTAAACAAAGTAATAAATGCACTTGCCTTGGCTTGGTTATATTGTCAGTATACTTTTTTTTAAAGCTTGTTATATTTTTTCTCCTTATTATTAAAGTTTATGCAAAAGTTGTTTTGCATAAATGAGTACACGCAAAAATGGATTTTCTTTTTTTTATTCTCTGCATATGGTTTGTCACTTCCTGTTGTGTCTTTTTCATACACTGACTGGCTGTACAGCAAATGTAGAAAAAAAATTGTTAAACTTTCCTAATGAAATATGGCTTAAATGTTCTGGCATTGCATTCATGTACTTATTTTTACAAGCGTGTATACATGTGATGAACAAAAATATGAATAAGTAAAGTTTTTTTTTTTTTAATTTCTTCATTCATTTTTATTTTTTGTTGTTTGAAACTTTATGTCCTTTACAAAATAGACAAGTCAAATTCATAGAAAAAAAAAAATGAAAAGTTTTGTTTTGTATCTTCAGGTTTAGCAAGTAAATAAGTTGTTGTTTGTGTTGGTGTTTTATATGCAAGTATGTTTGCACACTTTTTATATGGATGGAAAAAAAGGAAGATATGTAGGTGTTGGATACTCTACTGGCCTTAAAAACAACAACAACTTTATTTGTTCAAATCTGAAAACAATGAAATATTTGTGTAAATCCTCAATATAATTTTAAAGGCAAAGTATTTCTTTAACATTGCGTCCAATAAGTACTTCATTTGCTTCAATTATTGACTTAATTCAACGTTTTATTTTAATTAAATTTTTAATATATTCAATCAAAGATTTATTTGAAATTTTGGTTTAATTATTAATATTAATTGTTTTGATTATTTTTTTAATGGAAACAAATTTTTTTTTTACAAAACTGATATCATCATTTTGTTGATAGGCGCAAAAGTTGCTTGATAGATTAAATTTTATAAATGAAATGGATTTAAAGTTTCTCTATGGTCTGACTAGTCCATTTTTTCTAATTTAAGGTAAAACATATTCGTTTTAGACTAGAAACTATAATATTTGCTAAATAGTTAATGAAAGCAACAAAATAAGGAATTTAACTTTGATAATTTGAGAGGGTTTGGTAAGAGTTGGGTAAACATGTTTTCTTGAATATAGAGTTGTTTTAAACATATAAGAACATGTGAACACATAGTAAATATATGATAAATACGAGGGTCGTATAACAATTTGTAAAAAACGTATTATGGTTGGCAGTAAGGCATTAAATGTTTTGTATTTCTTTTTAAAATAATTTCTCAATAAACTGAAAACAGCTCTCGTAGTTTAAACTGATTGGGTCATATGCAAATACATTTTCTATGCGTATAATCCCAGTAGTTCTTAAAGAAGTCTGTGTATTTTTTAGCCAAAAGTAGATTTGGGCCTTAATTGCAGAGCTAGGTAAAGAGCTCTCTAATGAACCCTTTGACTCTCTTACTTTCACTAGAAAACGAGTAAATGCAATTGAAATAAGTCAGAGATGTGTAAGTGCTTAACGTGAACACCTGCCTTGACGGCTTTATTTCACGGTGATCTTTTTCACCCACTGGGTAGACTTGGGAGGATTAAATGTTGTGCATGGATGTGCCGGTCCATGTACAAGCACTTTGCTGAAGTACTCGAGCTATCTAATATCTTGCCACAGTAGCGGAATGACAGGCAGCATGGGATCAATCCCAATGCAAACCCCGACAAGGAAAAAGCAATCTAAGGTCAATTGAAGGCCAATCTGTCGGTATACCGGAAGGTGACCACTCTTTAGATGTCATGAAAGATTGCATTATTTAAAATGCAATCCCCATCAACTAATGACCCATTCCAGTGCATTCCTTAACCTTTTAAAGCCCGCGCAACCACACTACTGAGATGGCCCTATTGATTCGGCACCTAGAGACTTATTTGGTGGTCCGAAATACCCAACCAATAAATCAGGATCCCTCAGATAATGTTATAAAAGATGTAGAAATTTCCAAAGTCAATTCAAACCAAATAATTACCCCGACAAGTGGAGTGGCAGGTCTCAACCATAAGTCGAGTAGCATGAAACAATATGCATCCTGTTGAGATGGCAACAGCAAAAAACAGCACATAAGTTCCATTCTCAGACCATAACGAACGAACTAGGGAATGACAGGCAACTACCAAGTGTCAACCTGAGAATTCCCCAACCTATACTGCCGCCCTACTACGCGAAGAGTAAGAGATGATCAACGGGGTCATCAGTCCTTAAACCAACATTCTCTCCCCGCGAATTTCAGTTTAAACCACACAGTCACTACGTGGGTCCCGAATGAACCTCAACCAACTGACCAGTCAGGACAAGTCCTGCGGGAAACTGGCCATTCGTAGTACCAGATTATCTGGTGCTCTGGTTCGACCCCATGTCAAATCATTCTAAGGAAAGGCCGAGGATACATTTGATCAGCACCAGTTTATATTCCCGGCAGACTAGAAGTATTTCTTTACTCTATAATTTAGATGTATACAGAGGTCACAAGAATCTTTCTAACTTTTTCTCCTATGAATTTTTTACTGGTTCTACGATTTCAAAACTCCAGTCCAACATTTAGGCAATGCTCTACATACCTACCATTGACACTTACATATTTAAAGTAAGTTACAGCAAAATTGATTGACGATTTTCAGGTCGAATCTGAGGCAATAAATTAAATATATATTACAAATATAAATGGATGCGAGCAGAATCCATATCCGGTCGTCCATCGATATCTAAGTAGATAGTCTTGCTAATATCAAGGCGCAGATTTCAAACGTAATAAAGTTGTGATGTCTTGTCAATTAACCTGTCCCAACCTTACTTTCACTAGAAGTTGGGGAGTTGATATGAGTTCCAGATCATGGGTATTTGAAGAAATTTCGCAAAGGAATATTCATATTCTCAAAAATTATCAATTGATGGGCTGACAACTATCCTTATATTTTGCACCATAGAAAAGTTGAACTTTGATAGAAATGGCTTCTAAACGCTCAACTTCCTTCTCATAAGGTCTCGAAAATTATCATCTGAT
>NW_023998366.1:0-3436 GCF_015586225.1 Lucilia sericata | reverse complement strand
ACTAACTAACTACACTAACTAACTAACTAACTAACTAACTAACTAACTAACTAACTAACTAACTAACTAACTAACTAACTAACTAACTAACTAACTAACTAACTAACTAACGAACTAACTAACTAACTAACTAACTAACTAACTAACTAACTAACTAACTAACTACTAACTACTAACTAACTACTAACTAACTAACTAACTAACTAACTAACTAACTAACTAACTAACTAACTAACTAACTAACTAACTAACTAACTAACTAACTAACTAACTAACTAACTAACTAACTACTAACTAACTAACTAACTAACTAACTAACTACTAACTAACTAACTAACTAACTAACTAACTAACTAACTAACTAACCTACTACTAACTAACTAACTACTAACTAACTAACTAACTAACTAACTAACTAACTAACTAACTAACTAACTAACTAACTAACTAACTAACTAACTAACTAACTAACTAACTAACTAACTAACTAACTAACTAACTAACTAACTAACTAACTAACTAACTAACTAACTAACTAACTAACTAACTAACTAACTAACTAACTACCTAACTAACTAACTAACTAACTAACTAACTAACTAACTAACTAACTAACAAACTAACTAACTAACTAACTAACTAACTAACTAACTAACTAACTAACTAACTAACTAACTAACTAACTGACTAACAAACTAACTAACTATCTATCTATCTATCTATCTATCTATCTATCTATCTATCTATCTATCTATCTATCTATCTATCTATCTATCTATCTATCTATCTATCTATCTATCTATCTATATGTATCTCTATATCTATCTCTATTTTGGTTTTGAAAATTAGATTTTATAACTAATAGAGTTATATTTATGCACCATAATGCCACCGTTTCCCTGTTAATTACTTTTCTCATCTGAACAATATCCCCATTTATTATGCTAATCATTACTGTTCTTTTATTTCATTTACACAACCTCGCAATAAACTTTGAAATTAAACTGAATACACTTAATAAACAACGAAATCATATATAATAATAAACATTTCATAGAATTAATTAAACGTTGTGCGTATTTAACAAAAGAGTTCTTAACAGAATTAGAAAAAAAAAACATTAGAAGCAAAAAAAACTATAAATTGCAATTAGAAATGTACTGCAATGTGCAGTAAAGCGCAAAATGCAACAAATATTTAATAAATATTATTTACTATTTGTTGTTACAGTTGGTTACTGCAACAACAATCGGCAACTGAAATAAGTATTTTACAATTGTTGTTGTAACAATTTAATAATTCAGAAAAAAAAACCTAAACATTAGAAGTATTTTAACGTGTTATTAAGAGTTTAATCGAAACGTTTTTTTCTCATTATTATTAATAATCTTTTTTTTTTTCAATATAAAAATTTTTTATTATTAAATTGTTGTTGTTTATTGTGGTTGTTGTTTAATAGTTACTGCTGTTAGTATAAATTTTAAGCTTAAATGCACAATATTCTAGTTTCAGTAATTGTCAGTTTTATATAGATAATTTTTTTCTCTTCTGTTGGCAATTCTAGCTTTTGAATTTAAAAATTGTTTGTTTAAATATTATAGTATTTATGTATGCGAAATCATTTGTACGTACATATTTATTATTTTTATTTTTTTCTACAGTTTTTATTTCAAATTTTATGTTGGTTAGAATTTACCAGTTATTTTTTTTTTATTTTCATATTTTTATTGCAATTTGCTGGTTTGATTTTTTCCATTTGAAACTAGTTAAATGGAAACAAGTAAGAAAGTATAGTCGGGCGTGGCCGACCATATGATACCCTACACCAGTTATGAATATTAAATGTGATTTATTTTTCATAATATCGCATTTATCTTCAATATTCCCTTGTTCCGATACATTTAAGCAATTTATGGATGAAAAACTAATTTTCTGAAAGAGGCTTTATATGGGGGCTAGGGGCAAATATGGACCAAGCCCGATAAAATTTTGTGAATATATTTATATTTACATAATATTTTATTGTGCTGAATTTCATCGCGATATTTGTGTTTATAAGTTAATTTGGGACATTCAAGTAATTTTCTGAAAGGGACTTTGTATGGGAGCTAGGGTCAAATGGGGCCCGATCTTTATGAAATTTGGCAGGGTTATCAAGACTTCTATAAATCTTAGTTATACCGTATTTTATCGATATATCTGTATATTTAACATAATTATGAGCTCAGAAGCCCTTTTCGGGGGGTTCTGTTCTATGGGGGCTAGGTGAAATAATGGACCGATTTTAACCATTTTCAATAGGCTTCGTCCTTGGGTCAAATAAAACATGCGTGCCAAATTTCATCCAATTATCTTGAAAATTGCGACCTGTAGCTTGCGCACAAGGTTTACATGGACAGCCAGCCAGCCAGCCAGACGGACGGACGGACGGACGGACATAGCTTAATCGACTCAGAAAACGATTCTAAGCCGATTGGTATACTTTAAGGTGGGTCTAGGACGAATATTTTTATATGTTACAAACATCAGCACAAATCCAATATACCCTCCCCACTAAAGTGGTGTAGGGTATAAAAAGTATTTGAGAATAAAAAAAAAAAGTTCAAAACATTCGTACATAGTAATTTGTCGTTTTATGACATGCACAATTTCAAGTTTTAATTTGATCTTTTTTAAAACTCTACTTTTTTATTATTATTTATTTAACCATTTGTTTTTTGCTGATGTTGTTTTTTTTTTGCCATTGTATTATTTGTAAATAAATATTTAGTTTAATATCGTTTATAAACAATTTCCTGGCTATTTAAATATTTTATAACAAAAAAAAAATAAATAATTATTAACAAATGGTTTATTTACAAACGAGGATGAGAGTTTTTTTTCCCGTATTAATTGCGAAAACAAAATTGTTTGTTTTATTTAAAACATTTTTTTTTATTAGGTGAAAGATGAAAAGATATCGAAACAGGAATTTTCCATGATTTTATTGTAAATTTAATAAAATTTTTTAAATTTTTGTAACAAATTACAAAAATATATTTGAAAGAAAATGTTGTAAAGTTCAAGAACTGTTGACGGTAGTCCACGAATTAGTCCACAGACTAGTCAAAAGATTTGTCCCAAAACTAGTCAATAGACTATACGATAGACTAGTCAACAGACCATAGTCTAGTGTATAGATTAGTCCATAGACTAGTCCATACAGTAATCCATATCCATGTCTATTCCATAGGCTAGTTGATAGACTAGTCCATAGAGTATTCAATAGACAATTTCATAGACTAGTCAAAAGATTAGTCGATAGAGTCAATAGACGATTTCTTATTCTATTCAATAGAGTAGTTCGTAGACTAGTCCGTAGAGTAGATCATATATGTACTAATCCATAAACTAGTCCATATACTAGTACATAGGCTAATAGATAAACTAGCCCATA
>NW_023998365.1:0-3374 GCF_015586225.1 Lucilia sericata | reverse complement strand
TGAAGTAGACCTATTTGAATTTCTCAAATTAACTTTTATTTGACAATGAAATATGTGTGTTTAAGTGACTCTCAGAAGTGGACCTTATATGGAAGCTATGACCAATAATGGACCGACCCGAAGAAAAAAGTGGTAGAATGATTTATATGTACACAAAACTTATTCAAGTCGAATTTACCCCTATAGTTAGAATTCATGAAAATATGCGTAAGTGATTTTCGGAAGTGACCTTATATGGGAGTTATGACCAATAATAGACCGATCCGTAAAAAATTTTGTAAAATGATTTGTACGTACACAAAACATATTCAAGTCGAATTTTATCCGATAGCTTTAGAATTCAATGAAATATATGCGTTTAAGTGATTTTCGGAAGTGGACCTTATATGGGAGCTATGACCAATTATGGGCCTATCCAGAAAAAGTAGAGATGATTCATGTTTAGGCAAAACATATTTGTGTCGAATTTTATCAAGATAGCTTTACTTGACATTGAAATATGTGCTTTTAAGTGATTTTCGGAAGTGGGCCTTATATGGGATCTATGACCAATTATGGACCGATCAGTAAAAATTTTGTAGAATGATTGTATGTATACAAAACAGATTTGTGTCTAATTTTATCCCGATAGCTTTATAATTCAATGAAATATATGCGTTTAAGTGATTTTCGGAAGTGAACCTTATATGGGAGCTATGACCAATTATGGACATATTCGGAAAAAATTTCGTAGAGTGATTTATATTTCGACTAAACATATTTGCGTCGAATTCATCAAAATAGCTTTAGTTGACAATGAAATATGAGCTTTTAAATGATTTTCGGAAGTGGCCTTATATGGGAGCTATGACCAATAATGGACCGATCCGTAAAAAATTTGGTAGAATGATTTGTATGTACACAAAACATATCCAACTCGAATTTTATCACAATATCTTTATTCATCAATGAAATATATGCGTTTAGGTGATTTTCGGAAGTGGACCTTATATGGGAGCTATGACCTAATTGTGGACCGACTGAGATCTGCGTCTGACAGTATAATTTCTGTTTATATTATATTTACACGTACAAAATTTCGTGTTGATACCGATATATTTGAGGGAGTTATTAACGATAAACTAATTTCCGGGAATATATAACTTTGTATGGGGGCTATGGGAAATATTGGATCGATTGTAAAGATTTTGATATATTTGATCACTACCCTAAAAAAATAATGTGTGACAAAATTCATCGAAATATCTTTGGTAGTTTCTGAGAAAACTTCAAAAGAATTATGAAAAAACGTAATTTTTTTCGAGGTAGTCTGAAACTTTTACTCATAACTTTTTACGATGTGAACTGATTTTGCTCATTTTCAATACCAAACTGCTTAGGATAATAATAAATATTTTGGGTGAATTTGGTTTATTTCCTTTGCTTAGTTTAACGTGAGCGTGTTTTACACAGGACAGACAGACGGACAGACGGACACAGCTAATCGACTCAGAATTTGATAAGGACCCAGAATATATATACTTTGTTGGGTCTTAGATGAATTATTCTTGGTTTACACACGGAACGACAAACTTATATATACCCTCTATCACCACTGATGGTGGTGGAGGGTATAAAAATGAGGTATACAAAACAGTCGTAGCTTGAAAACTGTAAAAGTTATTTGCAGGAATAGTGAATATACAATATACTATGAAATTTACTCTGTACCAAAAATTGTAATGATATCCCAATTTTACCAATTTTACGAACTTAAGATTATTGAAGAAACGATATGTCAAAAGAAAGTGCTTTTCTTATGGATTAAAATGAGGTATACAAAACTGTAGTAGCTTGAAAACTGTCAAAGTTATTTGCAGGAATCGGGAAAATACAATATACTAAGAAATTTACTCTGTACCAAAATTGTAATGATATCCCAATTTGTACCAATTTTAAGAACTTAAAACTTTTGAATAAGCGATATGTCAAAAGAAAGTGCGTTTCTTATGGATTTAAAATGTGGTATACAAAACTGTCGTAGCTTGAAAACTGTCAGAGTTATTTGTGATGGAATAGGGATAATACAATATACTAAGAAATTTACTCTGTACAAAAATTTTAATGATATCCCAATTTTACCAATTTTATGAACTTAAGATATGTCAAATGAAAGTGCATATGTAAAAAAAAGAACATGTTTTATGGAATTAAAATGAGGTATACACAGTCGTAGCTTGAAAACTGTCAAAGTTATTTGCAGGAATAGTGAAAATACAATATACTATGAAATTTACTCTGTACCAAAAATTGTAATGATATCCCAATTTACCAATTTTAATAACTTAATGTTTTTGAAGAAGCGATATGTCAAAAGAAGTGCGTTTCTTATGGATTAAAATAAGGTGCACAAAACTGTCGTAGCTTGAAAACTGTCAAAGTTATTTTCAGGAATAGGGAAAATACAATATGCTAAGAAATTTACTCTGTACCAAAAATTTGATATGATATCCCAATTTTACCAATTTTAAGAACTTAATATTTTTGACTAAGCGATATGCTCAAAAGAAAGTGCGTTTCTTATGGATTAAAATGAGGTATACAAAACTGTCGTAGGCCTGAAAACGGTCAAAGTTATTTGCAGGAATAGAGAAAAAACAATATACTAAGAAATTTCCTCTGCGCCAAAAATTGTACTGATATCCCAATTTTAAGAAATAATATTTTTGAATAAGCGATATGTCAAAAGAAAGTGCGTTTCTTATGGATTAAAATGAGGTATACAAAACTGTCGTAGCTTGAAAATTTGTCAAAGTTATTTGCAGGAATAGGAAAAAAACCAAATACTAAGAAATTTACTTTGTACCAAATTTTAATGATATCCCAAGAAATTTACTTTGTACCAAATTTTAATGATATCCCATTAACCAATTATGAACTTAAGATTTTTGAATAAGCGATATGTCAAAAGAAAGTGCGTTTCTTATGGATAAAATGAGGTATACAAAACTGTCGTAGCTTGAAAACTGTCAAAGTTATTTGCAGGAATAGGGATAATACATATATAAGAAATTTACTCTGTACCAAAAATTTAATGATTTCCCAATTTTACCAATCTTAAGAACTTTTGATTTTTGAAGAAGCGGATATCAAAGAGAGTGGGTTTCTTATGGATTAAAATGAGGTACACAAAACTCTCGTAGCTTGAAAACTGTCAAAGTTATTTAAAGGAATAGGAAAAATACATATACTAAGAAATTTACTCGTACCAAAAATTTGGATGATATCCCAATTTTACCAATTTTATGAACTTAATATTTTGAATAAGCGATATGTTAAAAGAAATTGCGTTCATATGGATTAAAATGAGGTATACAAAGCTGTCGCACAGTGGT
>NW_023998364.1:0-3410 GCF_015586225.1 Lucilia sericata | reverse complement strand
ATAGACTAGAATAGAGACTGACTATAGACACACTATAAACTAGATTATAGACTAGAATATAGACTAGACTATAGACAATACTATAGACTGGACTATAGAGTAGACTATAGACTAGACTAAAGACTATACTACAGACTAGATGATAGACTAGACTATAGACTAGACTATAGACTAGACTATAGACTAGACTATTGGACTAGACTATTGCCTAGACTAAGACTAGAAAATAGACTAGACTATAGACCAAACCATAGACTAGAATATAGACTAGAATATAGACTAGACTATAGACTAGACTACAGGCTAGACTATAGACTAGACTATAGCTTGACTATAGACAAGACTATAGACTAGACTGCAGACTAGACTATAGACTATACTATAGACTTGACTATAAACGAGACTGTAGACTAGACTATAGACTATAGACTAGACTATAGACTAGACTATAGACTAGACTATAGACTAGACTATAGACTAGACTATAGACTAGACTATAGACTAGACTATAGACTAGACTATAGACTAGACTATAAACTAGATTATAGACTAGAATATAGACTAGACTATAGACTAGACTATAGACTAGACTATAGACTAGACTATAGACTAGACTATAGACTAGACTATAGACTAGACTATAGACTAGACTATAGACTAGACTATAGACTAGACTAAAGACTAGACTATAGACTAGACTATAGCCTAGACTAAAGACTAGACTAGACTATAGACTAGACTATAGACTCGACTATAGACTAGACTATAGACTAGACTATAGACTGGACTATAGACTAGAATATAGACTAGAATATAGACTAGACTATAGAGTAGACTATAGACTATAGACTAGACTAGACTAGACTAGACTAGACTAGACTAGACTAGACTAGACTAGACTAGAATAGACTAGACTAGGCTATAGACTAGACTATAGACTAGACAATAGACTAGACTATAGTCTAGACTATAGACTAGACTATAGACTATAGACATTAGACAATAGACTTGCTTACTTACAAACAAACAAACAAACAAACAAACAAACTAACTAACTAACTAACTAACTAACTAACTAACTAACTAACTAACTAACTAACTAACTAACTAACTAACTAACTAACTAACTAACTAACTAACTAACTAACTAACTAACTAACTAACTAACTACTAACTACTAACTAACTAACTAACTAACTAACTAACTAACTAACTAACTAACTAACTAACTAACTAACTAACTAACTAACTAACTAACTAACTAACTAACTAACTAACTAACTAACTAACTAACTAACTAACTAACTAACTACCTAACTAACTAACTAACTAACGAACGAACTAACTAACTAACTAACTAACTAAATAACTAACTAACTAACTAAAAAGCTATTTGGCTCACTTTTGCAAATTTCTTTAATATATTGGAAAGTGATCGTTAATTAGAATGTTTTTTAGTAAGCCTTCATTAGGTGCTACAGTTTTGCTCCTACATGTATTTCAATTTTAACTACATCTTGCACATTTTTGTAGTCAGTTGCAGTACAATTTGTTAGTTTAACAGAAATACGAAAAAAACATATTTTCTTAACTATAACTTTCTCATAATACTTTTTATAGTTATACTCGTACTGCTCCAAAACTCACTCTGGATTTTTTTTATATCATTTTTATTTTCCGATTTCATGTTTGTTACTCTAAGAGAAACATTAAATCACAACATCATCATCGTCGTCATCATCATCATCATACTTGTAGTCCTCATTGTCATCGCATGATCTTTTTGCATTCCCGCGATCATTTCTAAGAGTTCATGTCGTGACTTTTGGTTTTTTTTTTTTCATTGCTGAAGTTTGTCGAAGATAAAGAGGAAGCAACAGACGTTTAGGAAGACAAACATTAGAAAAAATAAGTAAAAAAAGAATAACAAAAAATCCAAACTACAGTTTATTTTTATTAATGTTTTTGTATTTTAGTTACAGTTTAGATATTTCTTTTAACGATTCCTTTTATTTTTTTTTTTTTTGCTGCCACATTTGTGTTGCACAATATTTTAACTATTTGCTAGTGCTGGTGGTTGGGTTATATTGGACATATTGTCATGCCAACACGATTCGCCATCCGCTAAATCTGTTTAGCTAAAGGGAAGAATTGCGCGAGAGTCTATTTTTTATTTTTTCCAGTTTTTTGGGGAAAAAATTTAATGAGAAAATGTTTATTTAAATTATAATAAAGAAAATATTGCAAAGAAATTTATGGTATTTTATTACAAAATCTTTTTATCTGGAAAAAATGGTTTATAAATTGTAGATTTGATTGCTGTTTTAGGGAGATATTGCTAAATTTTTATGTTATGAAAAACTAAAATTTGCTTGTTATAGTTTTTAATCTTTAAGTGGCCTATTAGGTAAAAATTGTAACAAACTTGTTTATTGTAGGTATTAGGTAATATTTGTAGATTATTTAATTTAAGCAAAACCAAATAAATATATTAATATTGGGGGTCGAACAGAGAACCACATAATCTGGTACTATGGTGACTAACTTCCACTGATTGCTTATACTTTTAATTCGAGGAAGTTTTCGGTGCTCAGAATCATCTAACTACAGGCAAGAGTAAAGACTAGACTAGACTAGACTAAGACTAGACTATAGACTAGACTATAGACTAGACTATAGACTAGACTATAGACTACTATAGACTAGACTATAGACTAGACTATAGACTAGACTATAGACTAGACTATAGACTAGACTATAGACTAGACTATAGACTAGACTATAGACTAGACTATAGACTAGACTATAGACTAGACTATAGACTAGACTATAGACTAGACTATAGACTAGACTATAGACTAACTAGACTATAGACTAGACTATAGACTAGACTATAGACTAGACTATAGACTAGACTATAGACTAGACTATAAACTAGACTATAGACTAGACTATAGACTAGACTATAGACTAGACTATAGACTAGACTATAGACTAGACTATAGACTAGACATAGACTAGACTATAGACTAGACTATACTAGACTAGACTAGACTATAGACTAGACTATAGACTAGACTATAGACTAGACTATAGACTAGACTATAGACTAGACTATAGACTAGACCATAGACTAGACTATAGACTAGTCTATATACTATAGATAGACTATTGACTAGACTATAGACTAGACTATAGACTAACTATAGAGTAGACTATAGACTAGACTATAGACTAGACTATAGACTAGACTATAGACTAGACTATAGACTAGACTATAGACTAGACTATAGACTAGACTATAGACTAGACTATAGACTAGACTATAGACTAGACTATAGACTAGACTATAGACTAGACTATAGACTAGACTATAGACTAGACTATAGACTAGACTATAGACTAGACTA
>NW_023998363.1:0-3394 GCF_015586225.1 Lucilia sericata | reverse complement strand
ATAGTTCAAGTGCCTGTAAACTCATTTACTCTTTCTTACATGGTCGCAGTCAATTTGTTCAAATAGAACGTGAAGTTTCTAGTAGGATTCCAATTTACCGTGGTGTGCCACAAGGGTCAATGTTAGGGCCTTATTTTTGTTATATATAAATGACATTTATCATGAATTAAATTTCTTGAAATGTTATACCTATGCTGATGACATACAGCTTTTATCAACGTTTGACTTATTATCTCTACAAAATTCTGAGGCGCATATTAATTCTGAACTTGATCTTTTAGTTGATTGGTCAAACGTAACTTCTTACAACTAAATGCCATGAAATGCAAGGTAATGGTATTTTCTAAACAATCTATTTCTTTAAACTATTCTGAATAACGAAGTATTAGAAATGTTCCTCATTATAAAACACTTGGTATTATTTTGGATGATAAGCTAACATTTAGTTTTCATATAAATTCAGTAATTTCACGAATATCTTGGACATTGAGAAAGTTATATAATATTGGTTTTTACTTGCCCTCTTCAATAAAACGTCGTGTTGCTTTATCATTGTGTTTACCGTTATTAATTTATGGTATTGAAGTTTACTCATGTACCTCAAACTCCAACATTGACAGATTAAAAAGATCCTTTAATAGTGTAGTACGTTATATTTATGGACTTCGGATTAGTGATCATGTTTCTCAATATTACGTTGATTTACTTGGTTTGTAGTTTCTTTCGATATGTTCAGTTGAGAAAAATGATTTTTCTTTTTTTAAAACTATAAAATATGGTAAACCTGACTATTTGCAGAATAAATTTAACTTTGCTATTTCAAATAGAACACATTCTTTAATATGTCCAGCACATGTTTCATTATTTATGACGAGATCATTTCGAGTTAACATAGCGCGCTTATGGAATACTGTTATTCCTTACCAGGAACGTAAATTCTCACATTCATTATATGCATTTAAAAATATTTTTTTGTCGAATTCATAACTAACCCTGAGCCTATTTTTAATGATATTCCACTATGTAAATGTATATTGTACAGCCATTTCCCCTAAGTTTTATAAAATATTTAATTGGTATAACTCATTTGTTGCAAAAAATCTTTTATATAACCTTATTGCATTTCGCTCCTATTATGTTTTTACTGTCATTTTTTAGGCTAATAATATTATCTTTATTTTCACCAATTTATAGAATCCTAATCAGTGTGTGCAAACTTCAAGTCTAACTATTAAAAATAAGAAAATTATAATTAAAAAAATTATAAATATATGTTATATTTTCTTACTAAATAATGTACCAATAATATTTTTTGTATTATAAGTATATTTAATTGTAGACTAGCCAATTAGGCCCTATCGGCTTACGGCCATTGTTTTTGAATAAATAAATAAATAAATAAAAAAATAATTAATCTCCCTAACATCTTCAGTGTCCATACTCTAAATATAAGCTATTTGAATATAAACAAATTATATACATATATAAAATTATAATTCAAAAATAAAACTAATAAATAAATCTTTTAAATTATTATTTTGTAATATTTGATTTAATTGAGAATTTTTAACTAAATTTAAATATAATTGTTGACCTCCAAAATTCTGATCAACCTTGATCAAATGATTTAACTACTATATTTCCAACAATTAAAGAATAATTAATAATTCCATAAGTAGAAATATAAGGTATAAATCACATAGAACCTAAAAAATAAGAAAAATTATATTATTAAAGCCTTATTATAAAAAATAAAGAAACATTAGAAATTATATAACCTATAATCCCCCCCAACAATACAAACAAATAATGTTTAATAATTTTAAATAAGAAGGAAGAACAACTACTATAGGAGTAGGAAAATCAATCATCTTAACATTCTCCCACCAAATGCTTAAAATTATAAACCTATTATACTTTTCAATATTACTCAACCCTTCATCATTTAATTATTTAAAGAAGGAAAATTGAAGAATCACCAGTTATTGTATAATTAAAACTAACCGAAAAGAATAACATACAGTTAAACTGTTGAAAAAAATAAAAGAAGAAAAAAGAAAATATCTATATAAGATAAAGAACCTGTTTCTAAAATTAAATCCTTAGAATAAATCCAGCTAAAAAGGGTATTACCTCACATGTAAAGCTAAATTAGCTACATTAAAACAAGAGAGTTAATGGTATTATTAATCTTAAACTTCCATTAATCGACTATCTTGAGAATTATTATATATGACTAATAGCCCCAGCACATATAAATAATAAAGCCTTAAATAAAGCATGAGTCAATAAATGAAAAAATGCTAACTTATAATAACCTATTGATAAAATTCTTATATAATCCTAATTGTCTATAAGTAGATAAAGCAATAATTTTCTTTAATCAAATTCATAATTAGCTCCTAACACCTGCTATAAATATGTTAATCCAGATAATAATAATAAATTACCCAATCATGAACTTCTTAATAAAATATTAAATCGAATTAATAAATAAACACCAGCAGTTACCAAAGTTGAAGAATGAACTAAAGCTGAAACTGGCGTAGGAGCTGCTATAGCAGCTGGTAATCAAGAAGAAAAAGGAATTTGAGCTCTTTTAGTTATTGCAGCTAACATAACTAATCCTCCTACAATTATTATTTCTATATTACTTTTTATTACTTCTAAATAAAAAATATAATTTCAACTTCCATAATTTAATATTCAAGCAATAGCTAATAAAAGAGCAACATCACCAATTCGATTAGATAAAGCTGTTAATATACCAGCATTATAAGACTTAACATTTTGAAAATAAATTACTAAACAATATGAAACTAATCCTAAACCATCTCATCCTAATAAAATACTAATTAAATTAGGACTAATAATCAATAATATTATAGAAGTAACAAATATTAATACTAATATAATAAATCGATTAATTTTATAATCACTTTCTATATATTCCTTACTATAAAAAATAACTAATGAAGAAATTATTAAAACAAAAGATATAAAAATTAAACTTATTCAATCAAATAATAAAGTTATAACAATATTTATTGAATTCATCGAAACAACTTCCCACTCAATAAAAATTCTGTAATCATTTATAATAAAAACAAGTCCTATAAAAAAAGAAAACAATCTAAAAAAAAATAATCTTACAAAACTAATTGTACAAATTGATATATATTTCACGGTTTAAAAAGAAAATCTCTTATCATTGACACCACAAATCAATATTTTTATTAAACTATTTAAACATAATCATAATATACATATATCACCCTTTAAAATTAACAAATTTAAAGGAAATCAATGTAAAAATAAAAGTAAAAATTCTCGAACAGAACCTCCTCTAAAAGAATAAATTCCAGAAAAAATTTTACCGTGTTGACTATAAGCA
>NW_023998362.1:0-3458 GCF_015586225.1 Lucilia sericata | reverse complement strand
GTTAGTAGTTAGTGAGTTAGTTAGTTAGTTAGTTAGTAGTTAGGTAGTAGTAGTTAGTTAGTTAGTTAGTTAGTTAGTTAGTTAGTTAGTTAGTTAGTTAGTAGTTAGTTAGTTAGTTAGTTAGTTAGTTAGTTAGTTAGTTAGTTAGTTAGTTATTAGTTAGTTAGTTAGTTAGTTAGTAGTTAGTTAGTTAGTTAGTTAGTTAGTTAGTTAGTTAGTTAGTTAGTTAGTAGTTAGTTAGTTAGTTAGTTAGTTAGTAGTTAGTAGTTAGTTAGTTAGTTAGTTAGTTAGTTAGTTAGTTAGTTAGTAGTAGTTAGTTAGTTAGTTAGTTAGTTAGTTAGTTAGTTAGTTAGTTAGTAGTTAGTTAGTTAGTTAGTTAGTTAGTTAGTTAGTTAGTTAGTAGTTAGTTAGTTAGTTAGTTAGTTAGTTAGTTAGTTAGTTAGTTAGTTAGTTAGTTAGTTAGTTAGTTAGTTAGTAGTTAGTTAGTTAGTTAGTTAGTTAGTTAGTTAGTTAGTTAGTTAGTTAGTTAGTTAGTTAGTTAGTTAGTTAGTTAGTTAGTTAGTTTAGTTAGTTAGTTAGTTAGTTAGTTAGTAGTTAGTTAGTAGTTAGTTAGTTAGTTAGTTAGTTAGTTAGTAGTTAGTTAGTAGTTAGTTAGTTAGTTAGTTAGTTAGTTAGTTAGTTAGTTAGTTAGTTAGTTAGTTAGTTAGTTAGTTAGTTAGTTAGTTAGTTAGTTAGTTAGTTAGTTAGTTAGTTAGTAGTAGTTAGTTAGTTAGTTAGTTAGTTAGTTAGTTAGTTAGTTAGTTAGTTAGTTAGTTAGTTAGTTAGTTAGTAGTTAGTTAGTTAGTAGTTAGTTAGTTAGTTAGTTAGTTAGTTAGTTAGTTAGTTAGTTAGTTAGTTAGTTAGTTAGTTAGTTAGTTAGTTAGTTAGTTAGTAGTTAGTTAGTTAGTTAGTTAGTTAGTAGTAGTTAGTTAGTTAGTTAGTTAGTAGTTAGTTAGTTAGTTAGTTAGTTAGTTAGTTAGTTAGTTAGTTAGTTAGTTAGTTAGTTAGTTAGTTAGTTAGTTTAGTAGTTAGTTAGTTAGTTAGTTAGTTAGTTAGTTAGTTAGTTAGTTAGTTAGTTAGGTAGTTAGTAGTTAGTTAGTTAGTTAGTTAGTAGTTAGTTAGTTAGTTAGTTAGTAGTTAGTTAGTTAGTTAGTAGTTAGTTAGTTAGTTAGTAGTTAGTTAGTTAGTAGTTAGTTAGTTAGTTAGTTAGTTAGTTAGTTAGTTAGTTAGTTGTTAGTTAGTTAGTTAGTTAGTTAGTTAGTTTAGTTAGTTAGTTAGTTAGTTAGTTAGTTAGTTAGTTAGTAGTTAGTTAGTTAGTTAGTTAGTTAGTTACTTATTTCGATCCACCCTTATGTATATGCTTTCTTTGAGAACTACATATTTTAATATTCTTTCATAAAATTTCTCATAATATTTTCATATGCCGTTGAAATAAAATAAGAACAAAAATGTTCCATATAATTTTATATCATTCACATTTCTCGCAAGCATTTCGTTCTTGCCACATCAGAATTCTTGTAGTAAAATTCATAAATAATTTCGCAAATGGGTGTTATGTAATGCTTTATGGTTTAAGAAATAAAAAACAAACATCAAGTTAAAAATTCATTGAATGAGTAATTTTTAGTAAACATACGTATTTAGGCATGTGAATGATTTTTATTAAATGTAATAAAAAGTGATTTTTAATTTAATATAAATATATTACAGAAATATTACGTACATAATCTGCATGCATCATAAAAAAATCAATATCAGAAAAAAAGTTTAAGTAAAGACTAGCTGATTTAACGGACTAGTTTGGATACTAATTTATAATCCAAAGACTACTTCATTGATAAGGCCCAAAATAACATTCTGACTACCCTATAGACAAGTGAAGTCAATTAAATAGTTCATAGACTCCTAAATAGACAAGTCCATAGATTTTAAAAAGATTTAATTTTAATATGCTAAATTCTTACTTGAATATACTTCCTGTTAGCCTAAAGAATTAACCAGAAAAATATATGTTTCCTTCGTTAATCATGAAACAAAATATTGTGTTTTTTTCTATTTAACTTTAGCTTACGGTCATAAAATATGTTTGCAATACAATGCTGCTGATTTTGTATGTATGTATGTATGTATGTATGTATGTATGTATGTATGTATGTATGTATGTATGTATGTATGTATGTATGTATGTATGTATGTATGTATGTATGTATGTATGTATGTATGTATGTATGTATGTATGTATGTATGTCTGTATGTATGTATATGTATGTATGTATGTATGTATGTATGTATGTATGTATGTATGTATGTATGTATGTATGTATGTATGTATGTATGTATGTATGTATGTATGTAGTATGTATGGTATGTATGTATGTATGTATGTATGTATGTATGTATGTATGTATGTATGTATGTATGTATGTATGTATGTATGTATGTATGTATGTATGTATGTATGTAGTATGTATGTATGTATGTATGTATGTATGTATGTATGTATGTATGTATGTATGTATGTATGTATGTATGTATGTATGTATGTATGTATGTATGTATGTAGTATGTATGTATGTATGTATGTATGTATGTATGTATGTATGTATGTATGTATGTATGTATGTATGTATGTATGTATGTATGTAGTATGTATGTATGTATGTATGTATGTATGTATGTATGTATGTATGTATGTATGTATGTATGTATGTATGTATATGTATGTATGTATGTATGTATGTATGTATGTATGTATGTATGTATGTATGTATGTATGTATGTATGTATGTATGTATGTATGTATGTATGTATGTATGTATGTATGTATGTATGTATGTATGTATGTATGTATGTATGTATGTATGTATGTATGTATGTATGTATGTTAAATGTTCATTTCTAGTACTTCATTTGTATAAATATGTAAATATGTTATCATATGTATGTAATTATAAATTTTATTTCTTTGCATAATTGCAACATTCCAACACACTATAACTTATGAGTATTATACAATTATGATTAAATTAGAAATAAGTATACGCCCCACATTAAATTAGTTAAATAATATTTAGCAAACATAATAGTTTATTTAATTTCGTAGAGGATACTCACCTACCACCAGTATATTTGTTTATTATATAATATATTTGAGTATAGAGGTACACGTATCCCTTTATGATTATTTTCTTTATTGTGGCTGAAACATCAAACAAAGGAAATGACAAAAAAAAAAAAAACATTTCTTCTTGACAATTACTGTACATATATGTACATGGAAAAATTTTGGAAAAAAATCATTTTTTTTTGATCGATTAAATCTAGCCTTTTTTTTCCATTTAAAATGTAATTTTCTCTGGCAATATTTGCTATACATACTAAGTACTACGATGTGTATCTAAAATATCCCTTTTTGAAAC
>NW_023998361.1:0-3491 GCF_015586225.1 Lucilia sericata | reverse complement strand
GTAGCAGCTTCCAAACTTCTTAATGCAGAAAAGCACAAACATGTGGTAAAGCCCTATGATCGGGGCTTAGAGCGCAGAAATATCGAAAATGACAAAAGAAAGAAACTATTACTAAAAACCTTGTATCTTTTAAAGGATTAAAGCTTTACATGCACATAGGTCTGAATCGGCTTCAAAGCTTCTTATGACATAGGACAGAAAATTAGAGAAAATGATAGAAGAAAGAAACTGCTACTAAAAACTGTTTAACTATTAGAAACTTAGAGCTTTAAATACATACAACTAGGTAATAGCTTCTAAGCTTCTTAATTAAGAAAGCATATACATGTTGCGAAGACCTATGATCATGCAAAGAATGACTTAGGACACAGAAATATAGAAAACCACAAACGAAAGAAACTATTACTTTAAAACTTTTTAGCTATTAAAGGGTTAAAGCTTTACAAGCCCAGAGGTCTAAAACGGCTCCGAAGTTTCTAAATGCAGAAAAGCATAGACACGTAGCAAAAGTCTATGATCGTGAAAAGGATGACTTAGGTCGGAGAAATAGAGAAAATGACAAAATAACTATTAGAAGGTTAAAGCTTTAAATATCCACAACTCTACAACATTTTCCAATCTTCTTACTTATGAAAAGCATAGACATTTTGACAAAAACCTAGGATCGTGGAAAGGATGAAATAAGACGAAGAAACAGAGAAAACGACAAACGAAAAATCTGGCACTGGCATTCTCAAGTCGTTGATACTGAAAGCTTAAAACTTTACAAGGATTATTTGCTCATGGCAGCTTTTAAGCTTTTGAATATATAAAACAATTTGTTTATAACAAAAGCCTTATTTTGAAGCACCATAAAGTAGCAAAAACAGAATATGACATATAAACCTAACTACCTCTTCGCTTTGAAAGGTCTAATGCTATTATTAGGTTAAAAGCTTTTTGAGTTCGATTTGGATGGGTTGGCAACTTCTGAACTTCGTACATAATGCATAAAAAGTTTAAAATGTTTAAAATGTTTTGAAAGCCCATGATTTGGCATAATTAGACTTTGAAGTGTAAATTAGAGAAATTGGATTGAAGAAAAGAAACTGCAAAAGTTTTCATTTCGAAAACCTATATTCTTAGAATTAGGAGTTTAAAATTTAGGAAGTGACGAATGAAAGCAATTAACTCTTATGTCAGATTCCTTACGGAATCCTTGATTGCAAAAGAAATTTGTTGACTCTAGCTCTAGTAAATTATGGTATTTAGTTTATATGAGAGATGCCACGCCCACTATTGATTGTTCGCCCATTTTCCCCTAATTGTTCATATCGATGTCAAAGTAGAACGTGAATTTTGAGGACTATAGCTGTTCTCAGATGTAGAAATTTGAGTATTTGATTAATATGAAAGATGTCACGCCCATTGATTCTAGGCCGCCCATTTATTCCCGTTAATGCCACGCCCGCTAATGCGGACACGGAACAGTGTAAAACGTTTTTGTTAGCTTTTGTTCTCTAGGCTAGTTGTTAGTATACTAGTCTGTGGTTCGAATCCCAATAGAGACTCTAGTCTGCTTTACTTCACAACGGTCGTGTAATCATCGTTATATTGCATTTTAAATATACATTCTAATTCTAATGTAATGGATAAATAAATATGTATCACTTCTTTGTTGAGCTGTTATTAAAAATATAAAGTTATATAAATTACTTTGTAATATAATGATGATGATTACTTTTTTTTCATGATTTCTTTTATTTCTTAATCCTCTTACAAATTTCATTAACAAAAAAAAATAGAAAAATGTATAAACATCCATTAGATATATATTAGAACATAAATTAAGCTTAAAACGAATAGAAAGAAACAATTGCACATTATGCGAAATGAAAAAGATAAATCATAATCGTAAATATGATGATGAAGTCTTGTTAAAAAAAATGGGTACTTTTATAACTAAAGCAACCCAGCAGGTGAAGAAGGGAAGGAATAGATGGAATAGAGGGAATACATGTTTCATTTATAATCGAAGTGGATTTAATTATGCAACAATTATTTTGGCCCAGACACCCAAAACTGTTGGGCAATGTTTTTTTTTAATGTTATAAAAAATCCTTAAAAATCATCTCAACTTATAATAATAACAGTATTTTAAACACTAATAAAGATTTTCTTTAATCGTAAGCTGTAGACCACTTAATATCCTTATTTAGCCATTTTCTTTAAATTTATTTAGCTTCAAACTTCTTTTTTAGCAAACTCTGCAATTCTTCTCCTATTAAACGATTCTTACAAAAGAAACATAAATATTGCTAAATATTATGTTTCACCCCAAACAATGTGTCACACAATTTACAACATTTAACAAGAAAATTAAGTGAAATAAATTTTATTTCCCTTTGTTTAAACAACAAATTTATTTGTTAAGTTTTCTTTTTACTTTCTTTTTTGTTTAACAATAACTTTAAAACTTTTTTGTTGATTTCTTGTTTTTAAGTTTTTTCCCACTTCAGTTAAATTATTTTAAGTTTAAAACGAATGGCCAAATGTCATAAAAGAATACCTCAGTTAAACATTACCCTGAGGAGGGTACACCAAATAAAAAAGAAAACTTGTTAAATTACATTAAAAATTTATTGATTTTCTATACAGGACATTAAGAAAAATTATCTCATACATATATATATGTACATATATATCTATATATATATATATGTGGATTTTTTAAAATCTGCACATTTTCCCCCCTTATACACAAAAAACATTCTACTTTATAAAAGGTTTATAACAGAAATTTTAGACAAAATATGATTTATAAACCATTTATAAAATAAAAATTTGTTTATGAATAAGGACTTTAGTCCTTTAGTCGCCCCAACACAAATAAAGTCAACTTATAAAGTCGTTTATTAACAATAACAGCAAAATGCAGAGAAAAAACGCACTGAGAAAACAAAACAAAAAAAAAACATAAACAACGCATGTTAGCGAGAATGTATGTTTGTGCAAAAGAGCACATAAGATAGAGAGAGTTGTAGCTTCCCTAATGAGTTTGTACTGCTTGTGTGTTGTTTTTTCGAAGAGTACTTTGGGCTTAATACTCGTACTTGTCAAAAAATATCGTTGTTCGCAAAAAAAAAACATAAAATATGATATAAAAAAACTTTTTTTCTTTTAACTTAAAGCTTTTGTTGCTGCCGTTGTAGTTTTTGTTTGTTTGTCTAAGTGCTGTGTTTTTTTAAATATACAGAATAGCGTTTAGAGGAAGAGAAAAATGAAAACAACAGAGGTTGTCATAATTTTTCATGTGACACATGACACGCATTGAGTACCATTTTTAAAAACAAAACTCACACACAAACTCTCGCACACAGGCATATTTTTGTACATTTATATACACTTATATTTGTCTACCATTTCTGAATTGTTGCTAAAAAAAGTTTTTTTTAACAACAAATAATAGCGTTTTCAGCTGAAAAAAAACTATAGCCAGAAGTTTTTTGTTT
>NW_023998360.1:0-3562 GCF_015586225.1 Lucilia sericata | reverse complement strand
TAGTTTAGCCAGAAAATGGACTTTTATGTTTTCACTCAAATATTCGGTTTTGGTGAAATAATAGTGATCACAGATTTCTTTCTTTTTGCCCTAGCGCCTTTAGTTTAGCCAGAAAATGGACTTTTATGTTTTCACTCAAATTCGGTTTTTGGTGGAAATAAGTGATCACAGATTTTCTTTCTTTTGCCTAGCGCCTTTAGTTTAGCCAGAAAATGGACTTTTATGTTGTCACTCAAATATTCGGTGTTGTGGGAAATAATATGATCACAGATTTCTTTCTTTTTTTTCCTAGCGCCTTTAGTTTAGCCAGAAAATGGACTTTTATGTTTCACTAAAATTTCGGTTTATTGATGAAATAATAGTGATCACAGATTTTCTTTCTTTTTGCCCTAAGCGCCTTCAGTTATTAGCCAGAAATGGACTTTTATGTTTAACTCAAATATTCGGTTTTTGGTAGGAAATTAAAGTGATCACAGATTTTCTTTTATTTTTGCCCTAGTGCCTTTAGTTTAGCCAGAAAATGGACTTTTATGTTTTCACTCAGAAATTCGGTTTTTGGTGGGAAATTAAAGTGATCACAGATTTTCTTTATTTTTGCCCTAGCGCCTTTAGTTTAGCCAGAAAATGGACTTTTATGTTTTCACTCAAAATTCGGTTTTTGGTAGGGAAATAATAGTGATCACAGATTTTCTTTATTTTTGCCCTAGCGCCTTTAGTTTAGCCAGAAAATGGACTTTTATGTTTTCACTCAAAATTCGGTTTTTGGTGGAAATTAATAGTGATCACAGATTTTCTTTATTTTTGCCCTAGCGCCTTTAGTTTAGCCAGAAAATGGACTTTTATGTTTTCACTCAAATATTCGGTTTTTGGTAGGAAATAATAGTGATCACAGATTTCTTTATTTTTGCCCTAGCGCCTTTAGTTTAGCCAGAAAATGGACTTTTATGTTTTCACTCAAAATATTCGGTTTTTTGGTAGGAAATTAATAGTGATCACAGATTTTCTTTATTTTTGCCCTAGCGCCTTTAGTTTAGCCAGAAAATGGACTTTTATGTTTTCACTCAAATATTCGGTTTTTGGTAGGAAATAATAGTGATCACAGATTTTCTTTATTTTTGCCCTAGCGCCTTTAGTTTAGCCAGAAAATGGACTTTTATGTTTTCACTCAAATATTCGGTTTTTGGTAGGGAAATAATAGTGATCACAGATTTTCTTTATTTTTGCCCTAGCGCCTTTAGTTTAGCCAGAAAATGGACTTTTATGTTTTCACTCAAATATTCGGTTTTTGGTAGAAATAATAGTGATCACAGATTTTCTTTATTTTTGCCCTAGCGCCTTTAGTTTAGCCAGAAAATGGACTTTTATGTTTTCACTCAAATATTCGGTTTTTGGTAGGAAATAATAGTGATCACAGATTTTCTTTATTTTTGCCCTAGCGCCTTTAGTTTAGCCAGAAAATGGACTTTTATGTTTTCACTCAAATATTCGGTTTTTGGTAGGAAATAATAGTGATCACAGATTTTCTTATTTTTGCCCTAGCGCCTTTAGTTTAGCCAGAAAATGGACTTTTATGTTTTCACTCAAATATTCGGTTTTTGGTAGGAAATAATAGTGATCACAGATTTTCTTTATTTTTGCCCTAGCGCCTTTAGTTTAGCCAGAAAATGGACTTTATGTTTTCACTCAAATATTCGGTTTTTGGTAGGGAAATAATAGTGATCACAGATTTTCTTTATTTTTGCCCTAGCGCCTTTAGTTTAGCCAGAAAATGGACTTTTATGTTTTCACTCAAATATTCGGTTTTTGGTGGGAAATATAGTGATCACAGATTTTCTTTATTTTTGCCCTAGCGCCTTTAGTTTAGCCAGAAAATGGACTTTTATGTTTTCACTCAAATATTCGGTTTTTGGTAGGAAATAATAGTGATCACAGATTTTCTTTATTTTGCCCTAGCGCCTTTAGTTTAGCCAGAAAATGGACTTTTATGTTTTCACTCAAATATTCGGTTTTTGGTAGGAAATAATAGTGATCACAGATTTTCTTATTTTGGCCCTAGCGCCTTTAGTTTAGCCAGAAAATGGACTTTATGTTTTCACTCAAATATTCGGTTTTTGGTAGGAAATAATAGTGATCACAGATTTTCTTTCTTTTTGCCTAGCGCCTTTAGTTTAGCCAGAAAATGGACTTTTATGTTTTCACTCAAATATTCGGTTTTTGGTAGGGAAATAATAGTGATCACAGATTTTCTTTATTTTGCCCTAGCGCCTTTAGTTTAGCCAGAAATGGACTTTTATGTTTTCACTCAAGTATTCGTTTTTGATGGGAAAATTATAGTGATCACAGTTTTCTTTCTTTTTGTCCTGCGCCTTAGTTTAGCCAGAAAATTGACACTTTTATGTTTTCACTCAAAATTCGGTTTTGGCGAGAAAAAGTGATCACAGATTTTCTTTATTTTTGCTGGCGCCTTTTTATGGCTAGTTTCTCACTCAAAATTCGGTTTTTGGGTGGGAAATAATGTGATCGCAGATTTTCTTTATTTTTGCCCTAGCGCTTTAGTTTAGCCAGAAAATGGACTTTTATGTTTTCACTCAAATTTCGGTTTTTGGGAAATAAAGTGATCACAGATTTTCTTTATTTTTGCCCTAGCGCCTTTAGTTTAGCCAGAAAATGGACTTTTATGTTTTCACTCAAAATTCGGTTTTTGGTGGAAATAAAGTGATCACAGATTTTCTTTATTTTTGCCCTAGCGCCTTTAGTTTAGCCAGAAAATGGACTTTTATGTTTTACTCAAAATTCTTTTTTGTTCACTCAAAATTCGGTTTTTTTTGAAATAATAGTGATCACAGTTTTTTAGCCAGAAAATGGACTTTTATGTTTTCACTCAAATATTCGGTTTTTGGTAGGAAATAAAGTGATCACAGATTTTCTTTATTTTTGCCCTAGCGCCTTTAGTTTAGCCAGAAAATACTTTTATGTTTTCACTCAAAATTCGGTTTTTGATGGAAATAATAGTGATCACAGATTTTCTTTATTTTTGCCCTAGCGCCTTTAGTTTAGCCAGAAAATGGACTTTTATGTTTTCACTCAAATATTCGGTTTTTGGTAGGAAATAAAGTGATCACAGATTTTCTTTATTTTTGCCCTAGCGCCTTTAGTTTAGCCAGAAAATGGACTTTTATGTTTTCACTCAAATTTCGGTTTTTGGTGGAAATAATAGTGATCACAGATTTTCTTTATTTTTGCCCTAGCGCCTTTAGTTTAGCCAGAAAATGGACTTTTATTTTCACTCAAATTCGGTTTTTGGTAGAAATAAAGTGATCACAGATTTTCTTTTTTTTGCCCTAGCGCCTTTAGTTTAGCCAGAAAATGGACTTTTATGTTTTCACTCAAATTCGGTTTTGGTGGAAATAATAGTGATCACAGATTTTCTTTATTTTTGCCCTAGCGCCTTTAGTTTAGCCAGAAAATGGACTTTTATGTTTTCACTCAAAATTCGGTTTTTGGTAGGATAATAGTGATCACAGATTTTCTTTATTTTTGCCCTAGCGCCTTTAGTTTAGCC
>NW_023998359.1:0-3722 GCF_015586225.1 Lucilia sericata | reverse complement strand
GTTAGTTAGTTAGTTAGTAGTTAGTTAGTTAGTAGGTAGTAGTAGTTAGTAGTTAGTTAAGTTAGTAGTTAGTTAGTTAGTTAGTTAGTAGTTAGTTAGTTAGTTAGTTACGTTAGTTAGTAGTTAGTTAGTTAGTTAGTTAGTTAGTTAGTTAGTTAGTTAGTTAGTTAGTTAGTTTAGTTAGTTAGTTAGTTTAGATTAGTAGTTAGTTAGTTAGTTATTAGTTAGTTAGTTAGTTAGTTAGTTTTAGTAGTTAGTTAGTTAGTTAGTTAGTTAGTAGTTAGTTAGTTAGTTAGTATTCTTACAAGCTGGCGATTCTGTCCTAATGCTAACTTAATTGTTCCACCTCTGCCCTTAACTACCCTAAATTTCAAGTGTCTGCAAGTAAAATAACCAACATTCATACACTCTTGTTCAGATATACATATATTCCACAGTATACACTACTGCATCGACAACAATAATAAAAACTAATTCAGATAACATACTGGTAAAAAGCAAAAGTTTTCTAGTATTTGTCAGTTGCGTTTTTATTTCAGTTTTATTTGAGCAAGTGTGGGAATTTTCCCTATTTTTCCCTATTCCACTATTTCTACCTTTTCATGCCTTTAAAAATAATAATTTTGATCATTGAAAATAAAGTAACTTCAAGTTGTGGCTGCAGTCGTACAACAACAAATACAGCAACATGTTTCTTGTTCTGCAGGACATACATACATTCATATGTATGTTGTTATTAAAGCTAGGCTTAGCCAACCAAGTGTGCAACCATTGCATTCAACCACATATCCTTTATTTCATAGTTTTCAATTTGTTTTTCTTATTGTTGTTTTTATTGCAATAGTTTGTTGAATCTTCTCTACCGCAAGGAAAATTTTGTGGCAATAACTTTAGATACAATTACGTTAAACGTAAGTGTAAAACCACAACGATTTATATCAACAAGGCGTAGAGGGGGAGGTTACGAAACTAAACATAATTTTTAAAATTTAAGTGTTGCCATAGTGTTGCGCGGAGATTTGTTTTTGACCATAGCTATGATATAAATCCTTAATGTTTTTTTATTACTCCCTCAATGGCAACACCTGTAAGTTTAGACAAATATTAAGTTACTATAGTATGAAGTATTGTGCAGTTTGTTTCCGATGATATGAAAACTATAATTTATAAAATATTTTCTTTTTGCACCCGTATAAAACTAAAAGATTTTCTTTATAAATTACTAGACAATTCACATGACAAAGTTTGTTGATAGGTTAGTAGATACGGTGGTAGTATGAGAGTTTGTATCTGCAAGATACAGTTTGAAACAATTAGGAAATTTATTATTGAACACTAAGTCGGATATAAATAGTTTTTGCTTTCTTAAATAAAATAGCAAAAGAGGAAAGTTTTAAAGTGAAGATATAAAAATAAGAATATGATGATGTTAGTGTAAAGAAAGATGAGTAATTATTTGGCTAAATGACTTATGTGTCATTTTTTTTCGTATTGTTTATAAGATCCCAATTTAAGTTAATATATTAATTCTTTTATTGTTTCGCTCTTGATTTATTAATGTTTCCATGTCTTTGCTGTTTTGAAACGCTTTTAAAACATATATATGGGACATTTTTTGATTAATACGATTAAATTATTGCAACATTTCATGTTGCATTTTCTTGCAAACTCTTCAAGAGTTTAAAGTTTTATATAAGATACGACTTTTCTATAACAGGTAAAGATCAATTTATCTTAAAGGAAATTACATTTGTTTTAGTACGAAAACAGAAAATTGTATCTAATAATTGAGTCAGTATGTACAGCTTTATTATGTTATTAGTTAATTTTTGGTAAAATTGAAAGTAAAGAAAAATCCTCAGTAATCCCACAACATATTAAGTACTTTTCTATATAATAAAACAGTTTTAAGTATTCCACAGACTAGTCAATAGTCCATGGGGTAGTATATAGACCAGTCCATAGATTAGTATATGGGCAATTTCGTGTCCCAACTCAAAAAATCGATTTGGATGAAATTTGCACCAAGATTAGTTCTATTGGCCAGACACAAATTTTCAGCTCTATCAGTCAAGAACTACCGGACTTAGAGGAGGTCAAAGTTGGAAATTTTGGTAATACAGGTTTTTATTCAAATGAGTTGAACTTTTTACCTATTAGTCCTGGCAAATATTGTCCAAAGGACATCTGATAGCTATTTCATCCAAATCTGAAATCATAGATTTTAAAAATTGGGTCACTTGACACTAAATTGCCCATATAGATTAGACCATGAAGTCTATGACTAGTCTATTGTCATAGAATAATTAGTAGTCTAGTCTTAGACTAGTTAATAGATTAGTTCTTCTTGAATCTTTCCAAAACACTTGAACCAATTGTGTTTCAGTCAAATACGAAAATATTTATTTTAACGCTTTTTAAGCTCTTTCTTAATCAAAGTGATCTTGGCACGTACTTGTTTTAAGTAATATTTTCTTGATTTAAGTCCGAATCCGTACCTGATTTAAGTATAATTTATCTAAATTCGGACTTTTATATGGTTTTGATATTATAAATCCGAAAAATGGTTTTTAACTTTGCTAATCCCTTGATACAGGGTTGTATTTTTATAATGTTTGTGCTCACTACATTTCACAAACATACATAAATATAATTCATTATTATGCGTTTAGCAAAGACATAAACCACTTTTTTAAATTTTGGTTTTGGTCTATGAATACAACTATTTGCCCAATTCACAATCAGCATCGTTAAGTTGTAACGTTGTATATCGCAATTTTTTCATTATTATTTTCTTTCGAAAACAATTTTACAATAAAAACAAGTAAGAAATTATCGTCGGGCGGGGCCGACCCTATAATACCCTACACCTGTTACAAAAATAAAATGTGATTTATACTTTTCATAATAAAGCATTTAAGTTGAATTGTACCTTGCCTCAGATATACTTAAACCATTTATTGTTGAATAAAATTGTGAACATTTAAGTCATATTTTAAAGGGGGCTTTGTATAGGGGCTAGGGTCAAATGAGACTCTATATATATAATTATAAAATTCATGAGTGTCATCAAGGCTAGTATAGAACTTGGTTTTGCAGCTTTTTGTCGAGATACGAGTATATTAAACATAATTATCAACTTAGAAGCCCTATTCGTCGGGTTCAGTTGTATGGGGGCTAGGTAAAATAATGGACCGATGTTAACCATTTTCAATAGAGTTCGTCTCCGGTACCATAGAAGATCATGTGCCAAATTTCATTGAATTCTCTTCAAAATTGCGACTTGTAGTTTGATTACAAGGTTTACAAGCCCTATTCAGGGGTTCAGTTGTATGGGGGCTAGGTAAAATAATGGACCGATCTTAACCATTTTCAATAGAGTTCGTCTCCGGTCCCATAGAAGATCATGTGCTAAATTTCATTGAATTCTCTTCAAAATTGCGACCTGTAGTTTGATTACAAGGTTTACAAGTCCTATTCAGGGGTTCAGTTGTATGGGGTCTAGGTAAAATAAAGGACCGATCTTAACCATTTTCAATAGGCTTCGTCCCTGGGTCATGTACCAAATTTCATTTAATTATCTTCAAAATTGCGACCTGTAGTTTGATTACAAGGTTGACATGGATGGACGGACATAGCTAAATCGGCTCAGAAAATGATTCTAAGCTGATTGGTATACTTTAAGGTGGGTATAGGACCAATATTATTGTGCGTTACAAACA
>NW_023998358.1:0-3600 GCF_015586225.1 Lucilia sericata | reverse complement strand
ATTAATGTATATTGATGTTGAAAGTGCATGTGTGCGTATATTAGCGTACATTACCATGCAGCTCTTAAATTTTTATACAAAATCTAAAAAATTAAAAGACAAACAAATGAGTTTTTCTCACCAACAACATTGACATGGAACTATTTTCATAGACGGTACTCACCGTTATAAAGCAACATTTTGAAGAACGAAAAAGAACAAAAAAAGTCCCCTTTTATATGTTGTCATTTACTCCGGGCCCTACATGCATAATTTCAGGTTTCTAGGTTCAATTTTATAGAAAATTGAAGAACGAAAAAGTGCCAAAAAAATCCACTTTTATTGAAAATTCAAAAAGTATCTTTTGAAGAACGACAAAGTACCAAAAAGTTCCCCTTTATAGGTTCTCATTTACTCCGGGCCCTACATGCTTTATTTCATGTTTCTAGGTTCAATATTAAGGGAAATTCCAAAAGTACCTTTTGAAGAAGGAAAAAGTAACAAAAAGTCCCCTTTTATAGGTTCGCACCAAAAATATAAATTTTTAATAACATTTTCTCAGGTTGTGTCGAACTCGGATTTTTACTGATTTTATATAGGAATCTTGTCGAAAACATGTTTGTCAGAATTGTTGAAGATTTGGGTCCCGAAGATATCTGGGGTCTTCAGAAAATTGATTTCAACAAACATACAGACGGACAAACAGACGTATAGACAGACAGACGGATAGACAGACAGACAGACTGATAGATAGACAGACAGACAGACAGACAGACAGACAGACAGACAGACACACAGACAGACAGACAGACGGACGTAGATTAATCGACTCCGCTATCTATAAGGACTCGGAATATATATACTTTTTTACGGATTTTTACTGATTTTATATAGGAATCTTGTCGAAAGCATGTTTGTCAGAATTGTTAAAAATTTGGGTCCCGAAGATATCTGGGGTCTTCAGAAAATTAATTTCAACAAACACACAGACTGACAGACAGACAGACGGATAGACAGATAGACTGATAGATACACAGACAGACACACAGACAGACAGACGGACATAGCTTAATCGACTCCGCTATCTATAAGGACTCAGAGTATATATTTTATAAGGTCGGAAAATTATGTTATAGAAACTTATATATATCCTCTTCACGATAGGACCACCTATCGAAATTCTCTGCAAATTTACGACAAATATTTTACTGATGGGTTATTTGTTTAGTTTAACTTTTGACTACAATTTGGGGGAAAAAATTTAAGAATCAGTTTTTATCAAAAATATTAAAATTATTTTAAAACTAACACTCAAGTTGTTCAAATTTAATTTACGATTACAATGACCTTTTATGACCCCAAAAAGATTTCAAAAAACTATTTGCAAATTTTAGCCTTTTTACTGTTTTTTTACAGTTCGTAATATTTATTTTATTATGGATTCGTTAATGTTATCATGTAGATTTAAATGTGAATGGGTTGTCTGTGCTTACGACTTGTGCCAAATGTTGTTGTTTTTCCTGAAATGTACATGTGTTGATTTTTTGCTAAACTTATACACTCCTACTAATTTCAGTTAATTTAAATGTTGATAGTTTTACAAGCAGGAAAACCCTAGAGTTTTGGGGGACAGTATCGAACTAGTTATTCAACTTACTACTTAGAACTGTAACATAACGACTAACTCCTCTCACGTTTTCTTCGGATTTTAGTAAAGTGACGACTGTCTTATCTCTCCATTACAGAGTGCACATTTAGAACCAATGACTCAATGTATACAAATTCGAAAAAAAAACATACGAATCAACCAAGTAATTAGGTATTTAGTATAAAAACTGCTGAGATGTGTAAAGGTAATTTCTTATTTGCATGTGTGTATTCAAAATTAAAGTTTAACTTGGTGTGGGTGTATGTTGTATTATACAACATTTTCTGCCATGTAGTGTATGTTGATATAATACTGTCAGTTGATGATTTTTTGACAAAAAATTTATTTTGCTAATTTTTTTGTTTATGTTTTAATCCGAATGACACATAAACACTCTTAGATATACACACATACATATAACAAAAAAATACAAACACACATCGTCATCATTATTATGATAATCAACATCTAACCAAAAATCTAAAACTAAACAAGTTTTTTAACTTATTCATACATTTATTTTTAACATGAAAGTTTGTCATTGGGTTAGGAAAGAAAATAATTTCGGTTGTCCATTCTATAAAGCAATATTTGAACAAAAAGGGATATAACACACATAGAAATATTCATCATATTCACACAAAAGCTTTCATATTCTAAATCCCTATTGTTGAAACCACAAGAGGGTTCGAATGCAAGGACATACATTTTTTCTTCAACCTAATTTTTCATACACATATAAATATATCATTTTTATTTATACGACTACCAACATATAGATTTATGTGTATACAAAAACAACATGACTTTTGCTGTTAACTTTCAAAAAGTGTTTATACGGGATCACATAAAATAGTTTTAATAGAGGAAACACATACAACATTATATATCCATACTAATCATACTTCCGTATATAGTTTCTTTTTTTTAGATTTACAACTTTTCACATACAAATAACAACAAATCTGAGAGTATATTTTTAATAAGGATGACATGAATTTATAGGGAATATAAGGATTATTTGTAAAACAAAGTGTCAAAGGAATAACAAAATTAGAGAAATTTTATTACAAATTTCTAAAAAAAAAACTGATTTTTTTTTAAATTTTCATTTGGCGAATAAAAATTGGTTATTATAGTATTTGATACACTTACGAAAATTTGAATTAAATCAGCTCATCTATTTTAGAAAAATTTAACTTATTAACTCTTCTTTTTGGGGCCTATAATTCCCCAATAATATACATATGTAATTTTTTTAAATAATAGATTTAAGATTATAAACTACAGTCAAGACTATAGACAAAGCTATAATCAAGACTATTTACAAAGCTATAGTCAAGACTATTGACTCATTTACTATATACTCCAAACTATATACTGATCAATATTCAAGACAATAAACTCATCTCTAGTCATTAGTGTAGACTGATCTATAATCAAGAATATTTACTAATCTTTGGCCAAGACTATTGACTGATCTATAGTTTAGTTTATAGAGATATCTATAGACAGGAATATAGACTGATATATATGCTGATCCGTAGTCAAGACTATATAAAGATCTATACTCCAAACTATAGACTGGTCTATACTACAGGCTATGGACTGATCTATAGTCTATAGTCACAACTAATTCCGATATATAGTCAACACTGTAGACTGATCTATAGTAAGAACAATAAACTGATCTGTAGCCAAGACTATGGACTGATCTGTAGTCAAGACTATAGACTGATTTGTAGCCAAGACTGATCTATATTCAAGACTATTGACTTACAATTGTCAAGTCCATAGACTGAACTGTAGTGAAGAATATAGACTGATCTATAGTCAAAACTATAGCCCGATATATAGTAAAGATTATGGATTGACCTATATTCAATACTATAGACTAAACTATCGTCAAGACTATCTACGAATCTATATCTATAGTCAAGAATGTAGATTGATCTATAGTCTCAAAACAATAA
>NW_023998357.1:0-3652 GCF_015586225.1 Lucilia sericata | reverse complement strand
TGTTTGCAAATGTGTTGATTTCGCTATTGTTGTTGTTGTTTATTATTTTCAATTATTTTACCAATTTTAGTGGTTAGATATACAACTTGAGATATCTTTGGTCCCTGTAGTATAGTTGTAGTTGCTTGGTTAGTTAGTTGCGGCTTGACTGACTGACAGACTAACTTGTGTTTGGTGTTTGTTGCTGCTATATTTGTTTTTTTTTTATTGTGTGTTGTTGTTGTATAGTCTTTATTTTGTGGTGTTGTATGTCAAATGGTAGTAAATTTTTGTTCATACTTATAGTTCGTCGTTGTTCATGAATGTTTTGGTTTGTTGTTGTTGTTTTTTCTTTCATATTTTTTTTTTGGTGTTGCTGTACAATTGCTAATTGAGTGATAAATTGTTTGGTTAAGTCATCTTTACTTTTGTATTATGCCAAACAATCGCTTTTTTATTCCAATGTTTCTCCTAGCGTTGGTGTTTTCTTCACTTTACTTCATACATGTTTGAGTAAGAGTATATTTTAGATACCAACATGATTTTCATCATTATAATATTATTATTGTTTTTGTATACTTGTACTACATACAGCCTGTAGCTGGATCATTTGGTCGCTTGGTTGAGTTGGTTGCCTGTTTAATGTTGGTTTCAAATTTTATGTTGTTTGGTTGGCTATTGATATGTAATTTTTTTCTTTTAGCAAACTGTTTGTTGGTTTTGTTATAATGAGTAGAGCAGAAGAAGAGTGTTACCATGTTGGTTGTATGAGGAGTAGTCATAGTCAGTTGTATGTACTAGTTGTAGTAGTGGCAATAATGTTTTTAGGCAATGTTTACAAGTGGTATTAACTGATATGCTTGTTACTTGTGTCGCTTTGGTTGTTGTTGTTGTTATTTAACTATTATTTATGCTCTTTTGGGTTTTTGTTGGATTAATATGTTAAATGCCTTGTTATAATATTTTTTTTCATACTTTTATTATTTTTCAGTTACATATTTATTTTTCTTTTGGTTTTTCTGCAAAAGCTGAAAACAAGAATATGTAAATGTAACTGAATATGTTGATTTTAATTTGTTGTTACTCTTGTTGTTGTTGTTGTAGTAAATGGATATTTCATACATGCCTGTTGTTTGTGTTTTATTATTGTATGATTATTACTATTATTAAGTATTTACACTGTGGGTGTTTGTTCGTGTTTTTACGCTCGAATTTTCAACATTTTAATGTGGTTAATTTAATGTAAATGTATGATTAATAAAAGGGATTATATTACAAGTTCTCTTTATTATTATTATTGCTTGTAATAATAACAATATCATTTTACCTACTTAAAACAAATTGACTGCTAATTAAATAATTATACAGATTTTTTATAATTTAAATTTTGTTTAAATTCGGTTTTAAAATTGAAAGGCGTTTTAGGTTAGATAGAAAGCAGGATATAGTATACTACATCAGATGCAAAAAAAAATACACTTATGCAGCCAACGGACCTGTTCTGTCTCATTTTCATGGATAAAGATGGTGGGCAAACATTCTAAACCGATTTATAAAAGTAACTCTGGTTAAATTGAGTATCCCTGACCACGCCCCTGATGAGCTCATGAGGACCAAATTCAAAACTTAAAATTGACAACACTTCCTCTTTGTGCCTAAAAAATTTCAGAATTATTTCTCTCTTTTTTTCTATTAGGATGTTGTTTTATCTGCAGACCTTATCTATGAACCCTTTAATAAAACACTTTTTCAACAATTCATTCATTTCAAACTCTGTTCTCGATTTAAAATTTATTACATTAACACTTGATAAATAATCAGGTTTATCGTAACCAAATAAAATTGTTATACACACACAAATACAATTTAATTGTTGTGACCCTTTAATCAAATATAAACTAAAAATATTTAATTATAATTGATTTCAATAAACGAACGAAAAATTGTATAAAAATAATTCAAATAAACCAATACTAATCATAATCATTTTATAAACAACTTAAAAATATCCACAATAAGGCGAAAACAAATGCAAAAATTTACGAGGGGGTTTTGAAAAGTAGCTAGGTATGTTTATCTTATCTAAGGATAGATAATCTATCTATCTATTATCTATCTATCATCTATCTATCTATCTATCTATCTATCTATCTATCTATCTATCTATCTATCTATCTATCTATCTATCTATCTATCTATCTATCTATCTATCTATCTATCTATCTATCTATCTATCTATCTATCTATCTATCTATCTATCTATCTATCTATCTATCTATCTATCTATCTATCTATCTATCTATCTATCTATCTATCTATCTATCTATCGATCTAATCTATCTATCTATCTATCTATCTATCTATCTATCTATCTATCTATCTATCTATCTATCTATCTATCTATCTATCTATCTATCTATCTATCTATCTATCTATCTATCTATCTATCTTATCTATCTATCTATCTATCTATCTATCTATCTATCTATCTATCTATCTATCTATCTATCTATCTATCTATCTATCTATCTATCTATCTATCTATCTATCTATCTATCTATCTATCTATCTATCTATCTAATCTATCTATCTATCATCTATCTATCTATCTATCTATCTATCTATCTATCTATCTATCTATCTATCTATCTATCTATCTATCTATCTATCTATCTATCTATCTATCTATAGATAATTTTTACGCCATTGCCTCGACCTAAGAACTTTTCCAGCTATCCTCGTTGAACAAAATAAACCAACAAATACCTAAATGGCTGTGATGGCGACTGTAAAATGATTTAAATATAAAAACCAACAAAAGCAACAACAACTACAACAAAACTTACAGAAAACCAAAAGTATTGACATATGTGCGCATAATTACGAATATACACGAGAAATTGTACGTATTACATACATTCATACAAACATTGCTCGAACAGTGTATACAAAGTGAACAAAAATATACAACAAAAAACAGCTTAAAATAAAATAAATAGTAGTTTAGTCAGTCTGTCAGTCATTGTACAAACGACGTATACAACAGCAGCAACAAAAATACAACAGTGTATTCACTACTACAAAATATACAACAATAATAAAAACAATAACAGCAACAAATATATTGTATGTACGACGTACACTGTGCGTGCGTGCATGTGTACAAAGTGTAGTATAGAGTACAGACTAGTAGTAGTTGTTGTTTTTGTTGTATTACGATTATGTACATTGAATTAAGTGTATAAGTTGCGTCGCCCAAAAGACTACCAACGACCGACCCCGAGACCAAATACAAAATAAATCAGCAGCAACAACAACGACGACTATACGACACACTCTCTTACAAACATACGAAATCAAACCAACAACACTCTCTGTATACAATAATAAAAAAAAACGAAAAAAAGTAAATAAAAATATGTAAAGCAACAGCAGCAGCAATATAAAATAAAAAAGAAGAACAAAAAAAATTAAACAATAATGATATCTGAACAGAGAAAAAACAACAACAACACATATACAATCATACAAAATACGAATAAAAAGAATTATATCGAAAAAATTTCATACTTACAGTTTGAGGTAGCCATACAATAACAACAATAAATACAAACAAACGAACGAACAGACCCACCAGCTAACCAACCAACCATTTATTTATTCATCCATCCAT
>NW_023998356.1:0-3767 GCF_015586225.1 Lucilia sericata | reverse complement strand
CAAGCGTAACCCGGGTAACGCCACCACCCTCTTTATAGTTAAATATTTGAAATTTTTTCTATTATCCTAATAAGAAATTATGTATATATAATTTATTTCTTTAATTTATTATTGGCATGTATAATTGATTTGCTTTTCTTTTCAAGAGAAAGAAAAAAATTCATTATATTAAATATTTTATTTGAGTGTTATTTTCATCAAATTTAATTTAGACTAAGGGGAAATTAAATATACTTTTCTTGGCATATTTAAAGAAAAATCTTGCTACTTTTATAAAATTTCCAAACATTAATAAAATAACATTTTATATTGTCCCTTAGAATATAGTATAGCCTTTAATAAATAGTTTATGCTCAACTTACCACAAATTAATAAATCATTTCATGATTACCCTATATTAGCCAAAGATAAATAACCATTACTCTATTGAAATCGAAATTATTGTTTGTGATTCACTTTATTTTTAATACAAAATTACAAAAATTTTCAAAAAAAAAAGCCTTACAGCCTTGTTAAATACAACTTAAACTCAATTTAAGTTCAAAATTTGTTACCATCATTTCTGTAGACTCATCATACTTTAATGACACGACAAGAATCTTTACCCAGCAGATAAATAAAAAACGATATTTTCGTTTCTCAGTCTCTAAAATGGGGTACAATCTTAAACAGATTTAGGTTGAATGTTATATTATTGAACAGACTTCATCATCAATGGAGTCTGTTGTGGTTTTATGTGGAATACAAAGCAGTGATTGGTGCAATGAGTAAACAAAGCAAATAATGAGAGTTTTCTCACTAACACAACAAGAATTCTCAGCTAATAAACAACAACAACCAGAACATAAGTTTTATTATAATCTTAACATATACAAATGCAGATGTGTGTTCATCCCCTATTATCTTCACTTGCCGACCACTGATTTAAAACATGGTGGTTGCTTATTTCTTAAGCAATCATTGTCCATAAATGAAATTTTATATTGTGTCGTATAGTATTTTAAACATCCAAACAATCACAATACAATTCCATCATCATTACGATTATACATAAACATCACAGCCACATTAATAAAGACCTCTAAGACTGTTGAAGACAGAGGTTGATTGACATTGGTGTTTATTTGTTAAACTATTTTTTTTCTTTTCCTACAGACGGCTGTCCTTTCCATTACTACGTGCTCTTTCTTTCGTTCTTCCTGCTTCCCCCTACTGCCTGCTATTCATCTTTTATATTTTGTTTCATTGTCCATGTGATTGAAAGTATTTCAATATCTTTTGTATATATTCCTTGTTGTTGCGTTTTCTTTTAAATATTTAGCTTGTGGCTACATTTTTTGGTTTTCATTACCGGTGGGATTGGCCGATTGAACAGGTCAATTAAGTAAGTATTTTTCTTCACTTTATTTGTCAGTTGAATAAGAAAAAAACGACAAAATAAAGAAGAAAGATTTATCATTTCAATAGATTTACATACAAATTTCGAGGCATTTGTCGCGTGGTTTATTATAGAAAATTAATTAAATGGCTGCTTTTAAAAAGAGATTTTTTTCTTCTTCTTCTGAGAATCATAAAAAAGTAATATTTTAATTTCGTTAAGTAAATATTATAATTTAACATAAAGGACTCTTTTTTAAAGCATTAAATAAAAATTTAATTAAGTTTAGCATTATTGGTTTGCCATTAAGTTATAAAAAATTTAAGGTTGTCAGCGATTCTTTTACTCTTTACCACCGAATGGTGGAGAATGTAAAGCGGAGGATTTTGTAATGTTTTGATTTTTGTTTCAAACACGGAGTTCGGATATATATGTTCCCCTACTTGACTTTTCCAATGAATATTTAGTTGCTTCTTCTGCGCCTTTCCTCCAGAACATATTCTCTATAAACGCAGACCTGTGCTACTACTAATGCTTCTGTATATCTTCATTTACAAACGGGGCCACTTTTACTAGTTCCTCCTTCATTCTTTTAAATACGGAAGTATTCTGAAGAGAGTATTCTGAATTAAGAGCCGATCCATAACAAATTTGGAAGAGGTGTTTTTGTGATATTATTAAGCCAGTTATGAGCGTTAAAAACATTTCATGAAGAGAGCCTTATACGGGGGAAGGGTCAATTATGATCTTATGTCCGCAATACATAACTGGATAATTTCAAAACTTTATTAGAATTAACTTATTTATGAATCTTTAATCAGTATTCCGGGGGCCACTTGTGCGAAGGCTAGCTAAAATAGTGGACCGAGATTTCTTATAGCAAACAAACCTTAAATAAGAGGATAAGTGTGCAAAATTTCAAATCTCTAGCTCCTCCCCTGTGGCCTCTATCGCGTTTTCAACAGGCAGACACACAGACAGACAGTCAGCCAGCCAGACAGACACACAGACAGACAGACAGACAGACAGACAGACAGATAGGATGAACGGATGGACATCGCCAGTTCGTCTTAGAATCTAACAAGCTACCAACGAAATATTGGTCGTAGACCTTTGGCAATAACGAAACAACAACATACATGTTATATGTTCCTGCTGTTGTATTGAGAAAATCCTATTTTTATACCCTACACCACTATAGTTGGGAGGTTATTATGCGTTTATGCAAATTTTTGTAACACACACAAATATTATATCCACCTTAAAGTATAAAGATCGACTCAGAATCACTTTCTGCGTCGATTAAGACATGTCCATCCATCCCATGTTGTTGTTGTTGTAACACTTCGACTGTGACCGATAGTTCTTTTCTGGAGAAAAAACTTTCGGTTGATACAGCTGTCGCTGGAATGACAATTTTTGGGCAAGTATGACACGGGTCATTTCGGAGTGGATTTTAGAACGTCGTTTGTCCGTCCGGCTGACAGACCTCCGGGGGCATGTTACCTTGGTGAAATCTCCACCTTGGTGTTATTGCAATATCCCGGGGAAAAGAGGTGCTACCAATACCTCTAGTCTGCAAAGACTATAAAGTGGTGATGATCAAATGTATCCCCGGCTTTTTTTTGGAATGATCTGAGATGGGGTCTAACCAGAGTACCATATAATATGGCACTACGGGTGGCCGGTCTAGTCCCGACCGGTCAATTGGTTGAGGTTCCTTTGGGATCCATGTAGTGGCTGTGGTTTATACCCAAATTCGTGGGGAGAGAATATTGGTTCAAGGACTGATACATCCAAATGTCGTATATGTCTGGATTCTCTCTCCGTTGCTGTCACTGGGTGATGTGACAAAGCAACTTATGCTCTATTCCTGAACCCGTTACTCTTCGCTTATTAGGCGCTAGTGTATGTTGTGGAATTTTCAGGTAGTTGCCTGTAATTCCGATCGAGAAAGAATCCTCTTCCCGGCAGGAGACTATGACTGATTTAGTAGACCTTTTACTTCAGGGAAGTTGTCGGTGCTGTTGACATCTCAACAGGATTCATACGGTTTCATGCTACCAAATGTCATATATGTCTAAATTCTCTTTCTATTGCTGTTGCCATCTCAAAAGATGTCACTGTTGTTATCTCAACAGGATTCATATGGTTTTATGCTACTCTACTTATGGTCGGGGCAATTATTGGGTTTTAATTGACTTTGAAAATTTCTACATCCTTTGTCACATTATCTCACATACAGAGGGATCCTGATTTATTGGCTGGGTATTTCGGGCGAACAAATACGTCTCTAGGAGCTGTTGCCGAATCAACAGAGCCATCTCAGTAGTGTGGTTGCGCGGTTTTTAAGAGGTTAAGGAATGCACTGGTATGGGTCATTAGTTGA
>NW_023998355.1:0-3925 GCF_015586225.1 Lucilia sericata | reverse complement strand
TAGTTAGTTAGTTAGTAGTTAGTTAGTTAGTTAGTAGTTAGTTAGTTAGTTAGTTAGTATTCGTAGTTAGTAGTTAGTTAGTTAGTTAGTTATTAGTTAGTGTTAGTAGGTAGTTAGTGTTAGTTTAGTTAGTTAGTTAGTTAGTTAGTTAGTTAGTTAGTTAGTTAGTTAGTTAGTAGTTAGTTAGTTAGTTAGTTAGTTAGTTAGTTAGTTAGTTAGTTAGTTAGTTAGTTAGTTAGTTAGTTAGTAGTTAGTAGTTAGTTAGTTAGTTAGTTAGTTAGTTAGTTAGTTAGTTAGTTAGTTAGTTAGTTAGTTAGTAGTTAGTAGTTAGTTAGTTAGTTAGTTAGTTAGTTAGTTAGTTAGTTAGTTAGTTAGTTAGTTAGTTAGTTAGTTAGTTAGTTAGTTAGTTAGTTAGTAGTTAGTTAGTTAGTAGTTAGTTAGTTAGTTAGTTAGTTAGTTAGTTAGTTAGTTAGTTAGTTAGTTAGTTAGTTAGTTAGTTAGTAGTTAGTTAGTTAGTTAGTTAGTTAGTTAGTTAGTTAGTTAGTAGTTAGTTAGTTAGTTAGTTAGTTAGTTAGTTAGTTAGTTAGTTAGTTAGTAGTTAGTTAGTTAGTTAGTTAGTTAGTTAGTTAGTTAGTTAGTTAGTTAGTTAGTTAGTTAGTAGTTAGTTAGTTAGTTAGTTAGTTAGTAGTTAGTTAGTTAGTTAGTTAGTTAGTTAGTTAGTTAGTTAGTTAGTTAGTTAGTTAGTTAGTTAGTAGTTAGTTAGTTAGTTAGTTAGTTAGTTAGTTAGTTAGTTAGTTAGTTAGTTAGTTAGTTAGTTAGTTAGTTAGTTAGTTAGTTAGTTAGTTAGTTAGTTAGTTAGTTAGTTAGTTAGTTAGTTAGTTAGTTAGTTAGTTAGTTAGTTAGTTAGTTAGTTAGTTAGTTAGTTAGTTAGTTAGTTAGTTAGTTAGTTAGTTAGTTAGTTAGTTAGTTAGTTAGTTAGTTAGTTAGTTAGTTAGTTAGTTAGTTAGTTAGTTAGTTAGTTAGTTAGTTAGTTAGTTAGTTAGTTAGTTAGTTAGTTAGTTAGTTAGTTAGTTAGTTAGTTAGTTAGTTAGTTAGTTAGTTAGTTAGTTAGTTAGTTAGTTAGTTAGTTAGTTAGTTAGTTAGTTAGTTAGTTAGTTAGTTAGTTAGTAGTTGCTAAGTTCTAGTTTACTTCGAATCATAATAATGGCGTTCGTTATCATATAACGATTTTCGTTATCGTAAAGCACTGATTTTCTTCCCTTGACCGGGAAGTTAACATTAACAGTTCCCACATTATTTCTCCAAGTGTATAGTAATATTTTTTGCCAACTTTTTTGTATATTTATTTTTTGCTAAAAATATTTTTATCTTTATTTATAACGAACGCCATTTATGAGGTGTGTATGACTGTAAGTGAGCATTTACAGAGTGGTGGGTCGTGTAAAATACGAAAAATAAAAATATTACAAAAAAATTTAATGTTAAATCGGTGTTGAAAGTTTTAATTTGTTGTTGCAGTGCTGTTTTCATAAATATATTGTATATATACATTTTTTATCCGCTTCAAGAGGTGTTTATTAATTTAATTTTTTTCTGCGCCACACATTCATTTTGTTTTTTATAAATATTTTATTACAACGACTAACAACACAAGAGTACCCTCAGACATCAGAAGGGGAGTGGTGGTATAAATAAGTAAAAACTGTTTTGCATATTTCATTAATAAGCCTGTCAATTGAAGTGTTTATTAGCATGATATTGCACGTTTAAATTAAATGAATTTCTCGTTTTTAGTTTTTTTTTGTTGCTCTCTTGCAAATTTGTTATCAGCAACAGCAGTAATATTAACAGCATTTTCAATTAATCATTTATTAATTAAGTGCTGTTGCCGGCAATTAAATGTAAAACATTTTAATACTTAATAATGTTGATTTTGTATATATGTACATATGCACATATGTATTTTGTTTTAATAACTTACCCAAAATATCCGCTGTAGGATCTTTTTCACAGAAATTGGGTGATCTTTGATAGTAGAATAGTGAAGTTTCTAATTTGCGGGCAGATCTTTGAGCATTCTTTTCCGTATTCACTTTTGTATTCGAGGGTCTTTCGTGTCGCTCATTGGTTCGTTCGGTATTGGTTAAACCATTATTGGATTTTTTATTACGTGATCTTTTTAGCACCACTATGGGTTCTCCATTGCCCAGGTTCGATTGATCAACGAGAAGAGCTCTTCGAAATTGATGTTTTAATACTTTGCCAACAACATGAAAGTCAGGAGCAGATTTCCAGCATGTTTTCAATTGGCAACTTCCAGACATGCCGTGACATTTACAGCGAAATTCCATATTATTGGAAACGGCCTGTAAAAGGCAGAGTTATTACAATACAACCGAACTTAAAAGAATTAAAAACAAAAGCGTATCAAAAAAAAAAAAAAAAAAACTACTCCAATTCCAAAATGTTTTAATAATCTGAAATATTAACATTTCCTTTATCTTCTGAAATTTACTTACTATTCTCCCAGCATGATTATTGTGTAGATTTATTTTTGATTGTATATCGCCAGCTTTTTCTCGACAATCCAGAAATAGCTTTGAGAATTCCACACCAAAATCCATATTGTGTGAACAACCACCCCATTTCCATCGGCTGGCAATTTTCGAACGTTCATATTTCTTTTCATCTTCAGCCGTTAAGATTTGATTCGTTTCCAGATATTGTAGAAATTGTTTCTTTTCCTTGTCTAGACTTTGTCTGAGATTTTTATTAAGAGTTTTGCGATTCACCGAAGGATCACAACCGCATGACATTAAACGTCCCTGACTGCAGGCACGAGCCACACTATGAGCTACGCCAGCAGCGGAGATGGCGAAGGCAAAAGCACTTTCTCTATAGCCTGAAAAGAAGGAGAAAGAGAGGAAATTACAAAAATTACATATAAACTATTAAACATAAATAATTAAATCACTTTTGCCTTTCCTTTTACTTAAACAAAATATTTGTACTGTTGTACTAAAAGATCTCATGCCTTACTTCAGTGGCAAGTAGTGTGAAAAGGAAATCAAAATGAAAACAGAAAACAACAACAGAATAAGGGAAAATGACCTTCTTGAAAATGTTAAGAATGCCCTTCTACTATATTTGCACTGAATATTAAACAAAGCCAAGTAGTCGAGTAACATATGCAGTAAACTTACGCTTTTATACTAATCTCCTGATGCCAACCTTAACGTTTCCCATGGGATTTGTTGCACAGCATTTTTGCGGCACTATTTCTCTTTTTTTTCTGTAAACTTTTGAAGATCAACAATACAAATAAATAAACAAACAAACATAATTCCACAACATAAAAAACAGTGTCAAAAGACACATTTCAGTAAGTGTGACATGCCGTTGTGGAGAAGGTTTAACGTGTGGCCGCTTTAATGCTGATTTTGAACTGCCTACAGACCTAAGAAGACTTCTTTCTGGTTAACATTGTAAGCTGTACCCAAATAGTACGTAAATGATTGGCATTTTACTTTTGTTTTGTTACGCATTGTCAATATCGCCATAAAGAAAACGAACTCCAAAAAGAAGTCACTACAAGGACATTGAAAAAAAAACCTTTAGATTTTAGCATTAAAATGAAATAATTTCCCATCTTAAATCCAGTCCATTTGAAGTGTTTTTTACACACAAAATACTCACTCGTCTCTTAGCAAAAAATGTGATGAATCTTTCTAAAGTGGTAGTGGAGTAGTTATAGAGATTGTATGTATTGTGGAAATATGTACTAACTAAAGATTATCTCAAGAATTTGTCTACATTTTTCTCGTACAAGACTAATTAAAAAAATGTTCAGTTAACTGTCTTAGTGGAAACAAAAACTCCTAGATGCAAAACTTCAATCTTTAAGTGTTTTTAAACCTAGAACAAA
>NW_023998354.1:0-3845 GCF_015586225.1 Lucilia sericata | reverse complement strand
AACTGCCGTCAGTTTTGTGTAGAAAACTTATCACAGCTGTTATTTAACTTTATAAAACTTATAATTTGTGTTAAGTTTATATAGAAAACTGAAAACTGCCGCCAGTTTTTTTACAAAAACTTATATTAATTGTCAGATTTCCATTAAAAAAGTTTAATTATTGTTTGTCTTTGATAGAAAGCCTAAAACTGCTGTCAGTTTTTTAAAGAAAAATTATTTAAAGTTTTGATTTATGTAGATTATAATTTTTATTTTAAGAGCATTTTTATTATATGATCTTAATTACTCGACAAATCTTGAGTAATTTTAAAAATATTACGCTTAATTGATTTCTGATGTAATCTTGATAACAAGCGATTCAGTGACACTCACCTTTAATTGGCAAATTGTGCAATTTATTGAATTTTTTTAACATACACAATTTTTCCAATCTTTGGAAAAAAAAATCTTCTTCATAATGGCAATTTACTGTTAAAAATAATTAAATAAATAATATATTTTAGGCAATAAAATTGTACAATACAAAACGGTATTTTAAGTTAATTTAAAACATTTGCAACAAATTATATTCAAAAATAATTTTTAAATAATTTTTTTTTATTAAATTTTTTACTTTTATAACATTCTTTAGTTACCTTAAATAAACAATTTTTCTACAATTTAATATGCTTAATTAAAAGAGCTCTTTCTCTCTCCTTTTTTATTATTTCTCGTGAATAATAAAAAATTACAGTTTAATTAATTCGTTCTAAACGAATTTATCAGTTTTTTTCTGTGATTCTTCTTTAACATCTTCTTACCAACCATGTTCTAACAAATTGTTCAAACATGAAACTATCAAATTCAATTAACTGAGAACACAAAAAATAACAAATTTGAAAAAAAAACTGCTGCAGAAAATAAAAAACAAACAATCAAGATAACGAAAACAGTAAAAATCAAAGAAAAAAGTGTTTATATAAAAATAATATAAAATGTAGCAAAACCATCAGCATTTTCTAAAACTGCGCCAGTTTTATTTTCAAGTTTGAGAAAATATAGAAAAAAATACCGATAAAAATGAAATTCAACACTTTATATGTATTTGCCACTTTCTGCCTCTGTTTGTTGGCCTCCATGCAATGTTCTCAAGCTGAAATCGTATGTCCTGCTGAACAGCCTGATGATTCATTGGTTGTACAATTTCCTTCACCGACCAGTTGCAGTGAATTTTACAAATGTAATCGCGGTGAGGCTGTTTTGATCAAATGCCCCGAAGGACTGGATTACAATGCACGTTTACAGGTGAGAAAGTTGTAATCGGTTTTTGATTTAAGTTCAATGTGGCATGGAAAAGGGTGCAGCGACGCCAGCTGAAGAAAAAATTTAATATAAAATGTGGTAAGGGAGGAACAAATTTGAATTTGTAGGGAAAATTTAATGCATTGGCTCTGAAACTGAAGAAAATGTATAGGAAGTACAAGTAAAGCAACTACTAACTACTAACTAACTATACTACTTAACTAACTAACTAACTAACTAACTAACTAACTAACTAACTAACATAACGAACTAACTAACTAACTAACACTAACTAACTAACTAACTAACTAACTAACTAACTTAACTACTAACTAACTAACTAACTAACTAACTAACTAACTAAACTAACTAACTAACTAACTAACTAACTAACTAACTAACTACTAACTAACTAACTAACTAACTAACAACTAAACTACTAACTAACTAACTACTAACTAACTAACTAACTACTAACTAACTAACTAACTACTAATAACTAACTAACTAACTAACTAACTAACTAACTAACTAACTAACGAACTAACTAACTAACTAACTAACTAACTAACACTACCTAACTAACTAACTAACTAACTAACTAACTAACTAACTAACTAACTAACTAACTAACTAACTACTAACTAACTAACTAACTAACTACTAACTAACTAACTACTAACTAACTAACTAACTAACTAACTAACTAACTAACTAACAACTAACTACTAACTAACTAACTAACTAACTAACTAACTAACTAACTAACTAACTAACTAACCTAACTAACTAACTAACTAACTAACTAACTAACTAACTAACTAACTAACTAACTAACTAACTAACTAACTAACTAACTAACTAACTAACTAACTTTCAATTACACTGCTTTCAGTTTTTGAAAGAGTACTCAACACTCAGGTCAGTTTTCTATATAAATCTTAAATTCGCTGTCTTTAGAAAATTTAGTTTTAATTTGGAAATAGAACACTGCTTTCAGTTTTTTAATAAAATATTTAACAATGCCGTCAGTTTTTATTTAAAACTTAGCGCTGCTATCAGTTTTTTTAATAAATAATAAAAAAATGCTTAGTTTACTATTCAAAAAACCAAAGACTTTTAGTTTTTATTTGAAAATACAATACACTGTTTTAATTTTTTAAAAACACTGCTTTCAGTTTTTTGATAGCATTCTTTACACTCTCGTGAGTTTTCAAAGAATACTTACTTAGCTGCTATACTTTTGCTTCTGTAAACTTATCACTTCTGGCAGTTTTCTATCTGTTTTATTTCTTCTGTAGACTTATCACTTTGGGCAGTTTTCTTTCAAGAATCTTAATTTTTTCAGTTTTACAAAAATTACATAAAATCTGTTAGTTTTCTATAGAAAATTGAACACTATTATCAGTTTTTAATTGAATTTTTAATACTGCTTTCAGTTTTATATAGGATGCTGTTAGGATCTTAAGAAAAATCAACAGTGTTGGGAGTTTCTAGTAGATAAAAACACTTTCAGTTTTTGCTACAATTCTAAATTCTAAACTCCTGTTAGTTTTCTATAGAAAATTAAACACTGCTGTCAGTTTTCAATAAAAAATTTATCACTGCTATCAATTTTAAATAAAACAATAAAAAGTTATGTCAGTTTCTTATGGAAAACTTATACTGCTGTCAGTTTTCTGTAGAAAACTTTTTTATAGGACTTTATTTTGCTGTCTGTTTTCTGTAGTTAGTTCAACACTGCTGTCAGTTAGCATAGAAATGTGACTTGCTATCAGATTTTTTAGCAAAAACAACAAAATTTCCTTTAAATTTTATTAAAAAGTTTAAATTGTGTCACTTGCTGAAAATAAATCTGTTAAAATTTCAAGGACTATAATAAAAATTTTAAATTGTTGTTAACATTTTTTATTCACTGCAATAGTTCTATTAAACTTTATTGAAAGCAGTTTATTTATTTTTGTTTTCTCTTTCCTCGTTTAAAGGTTTGCGATTATCCCTACCGTGCTAACTGTCAGTTGGAAAATGCCGCTTAAAGCAGTTCTAGGACATAAAATAAACGAAAAAAAAAAAAAAAAACATGAAGACCCAAAAAATAAAAACCCTGTTAATATAGATATTGAAAATATTGTATATATACTGCACTACTTTTACGTGTTGAAAGAGTGAGTGTATGGTAGAGGATAAACAACATTGACAAATGGTTTTTTAATGACATCTGAAAAATAAACTTTTATTTCAACATTAAATTACAATTTCGTTATTTTCTTTTATATTTTATTTTGTGCATGAAGTAAATGTTGATTTAAGCAGTTTCAAAAATGTAGTAAATAAATCAAGTATGTATATTTTTTTACATTCATTACGATGTGAAACGTTTTGCTGAAGTCCTGATTTGATTGTGGTGACATCAAAAGCATACTTATTAATTACAGTTTTGTGTTAAGGAAAATATATTTTAATGAGTCAATAATAAAGAGTTTTAAGTTTACGGTAAGAAACACTGTATTCACATAATTTCTGTAGTCTTGACTTTAGACTTTCTATAGTCTAGACTATAAACT
>NW_023998353.1:0-3901 GCF_015586225.1 Lucilia sericata | reverse complement strand
AAAATAAAGAAAATCTGTGATCAATATTATTTCCTACCAAAATCGATTTTTTGGGTGAAAACATAAAAGTCCATTTTCTGGCTAAACTAAAGCGCTAGGGCCCAAAATAAAGAAAAATCTGTGATCACTTTTATTTCTCTAACAAAATCGATTTTTTGAGTGAAAACATAAAAGTCCATTTTCTGGCTAAACTAAAGGAGCTAGGGCAAATAAAGAAAATCTGTGATCACTTTTATTTCCTAACAAAATCGATTTTTTGAGTGAAACATAAAAAGTCCATTTTCTGGCTAAACTAAAGGCGCTAGTGCCAAAATAAAGAAATCTGCGATCACTTTTAATTCCTAAGAACACTCGATTTTTTGAGTGAAAACATAAAAGTCCATTTTCTGGCTAAACTAAAGGAGCTAGGGCCAAAATAAAGAAAATCTGTGATCACTTTTATGTCCTACCAAAAATCGATTTTTTGAGTGAAAACATAAAAGTCCATTTTCTGGCTAAACTAAAGGAGCTAGGGCCAAAATAAAGAAAATCTGTGATCACTTTTATTTCCTAACAAAAATCGATTTTTTGAGTGAAAACATAAAAGTCCATTTTCTGGCTAAACTAAAGGAGCTAGGGCCAAAATAAAGAAAATCTGTGATCACTTTTATTTCCTAACAAAATCGATTTTTTGAGTGAAAACATAAAAGTCCATTTTCTGGCTAACTAAAGGAGCTAGGGCCAAATAAAGAAAATCTGTGATCACTTTTATTTCCTTACAAAAATCGATTTTTGAGTGAAAACATAAAAGTCCATTTCTGGCTAAACTAAAGGAGCTAGGGCCAAAATAAAGAAAATCTGTGATCACTTTTATTTCCTACCAAAAATCGATTTTTTGAGTGAAAACATAAAAGTCCATTTTCTGGCTAAACTAAAGGAGCTAGGGCCAAAATAAAGAAGAATCTGTGATCACTTTTATTTCCCTAACAAAATCGATTTTTTGAGTGAAAACATAAAAGTCCATTTTCTGGCTAAACTAAAGGATGCTAGGGCCAAAATAAAGAAAATCTGTGATCACTTTTATTTCCTACCAAAATCGTATTTTTTTGAGTGAAAACATAAAAGTCCATTTTCTGGCTAAACTAAAGGAGCTAGGGCCAAAATAAAGAAAATCTGTGATCACTTTTATTTCCTACCAAAATTCGATTTTTGAGTGAAAACATAAAAGTCCATTTCTGGCTAAACTAAAGGAGCTAGGGCCAAAATAAAGAAAATCTGTGATCACTTTTATTTCCTACCAAAATTCGATTTTTTGAGTGAAAACATAAAAAGTCCATTTTCTGGCTAAACTAAAGGCGCTAGGGCCAAAATAAAGAAAATCCTGTGATCACTTTTATTTCCTACCAAAATCGATTTTTGAGTGAAAACATAAAAGTCCATTTTCTGGCTAAACTAAAGGCGCTAGGGCCAAAATAAAGAAAATCTGTGATCACTTTATTTCCTACCAAAAATCGATTTTTTGAGTGAAAACATAAAAGTCCATTTTCTGGCTAAACTAAAGGAGCTAGGCCAAAATAAAGAAAATCTGTGATCACTTTTATTTCCTACCAAAAATCGATTTTTTGAGTGAAAACATAAAAGTCCCATTTTCTGGCTAAACTAAAGGAGCTAGGGCCAAAATAAAGAAAATCTGTGATCACTTTTATTTCCTACCAAAAATCGATTTTTTGAGTGAAAACATAAAGTCCATTTTCTGGCTAAACTAAAGGCGCTAGGGCCAAAAATAAAGAAAATCTGTGATCACTTTTATTTCCTAACAAATCGATTTTTGAGTGAAAACATAAAAGTCCATTTTCTGGCTAAACTAAAGGAGCTAGGGCCAAAATAAAGAAAATCTGTGATCACTATTATTTCCTACCAAAATCGATTTTTTGAGTGAAAACATAAAAGTCCATTTTCTGGCTAAACTAAAGGAGCTAGGGCCAAAATAAAGAAAATCTGTGATCACTTTTATTTCCTACCAAAATCGATTTTTTGAGTGAAAACATAAAAGTCCATTTTCTGCTAAACTAAAGGAGCTAGGGCCAAAATAAAGAAAATCTGTGATCAACTTTTATTTTCCTAACAAAAATCGATTTTTTGAGTGAAAACATAAAAGTCCATTTTCTGGCTAAACTAAAGGAGCTAGGGCCAAAATAAAGAAAATCTGTGATCACTTTATTTCCTACCAAAATCGATTTTTTGAGTGAAACATAAAAGTCCATTTTCTGGCTAAACTAAAGGCGCTAGGGCCAAAATAAAGAAAATCTGTGATCACTTTTATTTCCTACCAAAAATCGATTTTTTGGAGTGAAAACATAAAAGTCCATTTTCTGGCTAAACTAAAGGAGCTAGGGCAAAATAAAGAAAATCTGTGATCACTTTTATTTCCTACCAAAATCGATTTTTTGGAGTTGAAAACATAAAAGTCCATTTTCTGGCTAAACTAAAGGAGCTAGGGCCAAAATAAGAAAATCTGTGATCACTTTTATTTCCTACCAAAATCGATTTTTTGAGTGGAAACATAAAAGTCCATTTTCTGGCTAAACTAAAGGAGCTAGGGCCAAAATAAAGAAAATCTGTGATCACTTTTATTTCCTTACCAAAATCGATTTTTTTGAGTGAAAACATAAAAGTCCATTTTCTGGCTAAACTAAAGGAGCTAGGGCCAAAATAAAGAAAATCTGTGATCACTTTTATTTCCTACCAAAAATCGATTTTTTGAGTGAAAACATAAAAGTCCATTTTCTGGCTAAACTAAAGGAGCTAGGGCCAAAATAAAGAAAATCTGTGATCACTTTTATTTCCTACAAAAATCGATTTTTTGAGTGAAAAATAAAGTCATTTTCTGGCTAAACTAAAGGAGCTAGGGCCAAAATAAAGAAAATCTGTGATCACTTTTATTTCCTAACAAAAATCGATTTTTTGAGTGAAAACATAAAAGTCCATTTTCTGGCTAAACTAAAGGAGCTAGGGCCAAAATAAAGAAAATCTGTGATCACTTTATTTCCTACCACAAAATCGATTTTTTTGAGTGAAAACATAAAAGTCCATTTTCTGGCTAAACTAAAGGAGCTAGGGGCCAAAATAAAGAAAATCTGTGATCACTTTTATTTCCTACCAAAAATCGATTTTTTGAGTGAAAAACATAAAAGTCCATTTTCTGGCTAAACTAAAGGCGCTAGTGCCAAAATAAAGAAAATCTGCGATCACTTTTATTTCCTACGAAAAATCGATTTTTTTGAGTGAAAACATAAAGTCCATTTCTGGCTAAAACTAAAGGAGCTAGGGCCAAAATAAAGAAAATCTGTGATCATTTTATTCCTACCAAAATCGATTTTTTGAGTGAGAACATTAAAGTCATTTTGGCTAACCTAAGGCGCTAGGGCCAAAATAAAGAAAATCTGTGATCACTTTATTCCTACCAAAAATCGATTTTTGAGTGAAAACATAAAAGTCCATTTTCTGGCTAAACTAAAGGAGCTAGGGCCAAATAAAGAAAATCTGTGATCAGCACTTTTATTTCCTACCAAAAATCGATTTTTTGAGTGAAAACATAAAAGTCCATTTTCTGGCTAAACTAAAGGAGCTAGGGCCAAAATAAAGAAAATCTGTGATCACTTTTATTTCCTACCAAAAATCGATTTTTGAGTGAAAACATAAAAGTCCATTTTCTGGCTAAACTAAAGGCGCTAGGGCCAAAATAAAGAAAATCTGTGATCACTTTTATTTCCTACCAAAAATCGATTTTTTGAGTGAAAACATAAAAGTCCATTTTCTGGCTAAACTAAAGGCGCTAGGGCCAAAATAAAGAAAATCTGTGATCACTTTTATTTCCTACCAAAAATCGATTTTTTGAGTGAAAACATAAAAGTCCACTTTC
>NW_023998352.1:0-3957 GCF_015586225.1 Lucilia sericata | reverse complement strand
TCTTTTGTAATGTGAGCGTTAGAGTTAAGTCTTTATTAAGTTCATATTTTAAAATCATTCTGTATGTGTGAGGGTGCGTATGTGTTTTAAAACGACCCAGTAGTTTGAAAGTGAATGTCCTTTTCCTCCAATACTTAGATAAACTAAAGTGGTATTTGATTTGTGTGCACAAAAGTAGACTATAGACTTTCTCTGCGTATTACAAAAAGTACAACTACGTCCAAAGATTCCTAATTATACCACCAGTCCAAGTTAAGTCCCTCAAATAGAAATCCATTTGATCCCACATAAATCTGCCGGGATAAATGAACGAGTTCAAATCTGTATGTATGTGTGTGTGTATGTGTGTGCGAATATATTTTGTAAAATATTTTTCTATAGTAAATACTCAACATATTTTTTGCCATAAGCAACAGCTGTGACCAACAAATTTGTGACAATGCTAAATTTTTATCGTTTTATCGTACGTACACAACATCAACATCAACAACAACACATACATATTCAGCAGCAAGTAAACAAATTGAACAAAATTAAACCAAAGTATTGAAGAAGAGTGTTGTTACTCAAATTTTCTGAAATATGAGTTTTGAGCATGAATAAAGAAATTCTTTTTGTAAAAGGGAGTGATGAGTTATTTAACAAAATTCATTTGGTTGCCAATGGAAATGATTTGAATATTTGCGAGACGATAAGCAAAAAAAAACAAAAAAAAAAAAAAAATACTTTGACTTTCAAACAGTGTTACGCTGCATTCTTAGTTGTATGAAGGGTGTTGCTGTTACTCGGTTTTTTTTTTTTCTTCTTAATTCAATTGAAATCAATTATTTTAAGCTGATTGGTAGAAGATATTTAGAAATTAACCCTTTGTATAAGAACACAAGTTCAGTATAAAATGAAAGGGTTTTATATCAGGCGAAGGCTACAAATTTGAAGTTCAGTTCTAGTTCTGATTCTAGTTCTGATTCTAGTTTTGATTCTAGTTCTGATTTTAGTTCCGATTCTAGTTTTAATTCTAGTTCTGATTCTAGTTTTGATTAGAATTTGATAGAACTGAAAAGGATTATAATCTGTCATCACTTTTAGATCCCACCAAATATCAATGTTATGGTGAAAACATAAAAGTCCATTTTCTGGCTAAGCGGAAGGCCCTAGGGCAAAAAGGAAAAGAATCTGTGATCACTTTTAGATCCCATCAAATATCGATTTTTTTAGTGAAAACATAAAAGTCCATTTTCTGGCTAAACGGAAGGCCCTAGGGCAAAAAGGATTAAAATCTGTGATCACTTTCAGATCCCACCAAATATCAATTTTTTTGGTGAAAACATAAAAGTCCATTTTCTGGCTAAACGGAAGGCCCTAGGGCAAAAAAGATTAGAATCTGTGATCACTTTCAGATCCCACCAAATATCAATTTTTTGGTGAAAACATAAAGTCAATTTTCTGGCTAAACGGAAGGCCCTAGGGCAAAAAGGATTAAAATCTGTGATCACTTTCAGATCCCACCAAATATAAATTTTTTTGGTGAAAACATAAAAGTCCATTTTCTGGCTAAACGGAAGGCCCTAGGGCAAAAAGGATTAAAATCTGTGATCACTTTCAGATCCCACCAAATATCAATTTTTTGGTGAAAACATAAAAGTCCATTTTCTGGCTAAACGGAAGGCCCTAGGGAAAAAAGGATTAAAATCTGTGATCACTTTTAGATCCCACCAAATATCGATTTTTTGGTGAAAACATAAAAGTCCATTTTCTGGCTAAACGGAAGGCGCTAGGGCAAAAAGGATTAGAATCTGTGATCACTTTTAGATCCCACCAAATATCGATTTTTTGGTAAAAATATAAAAGTCCATTTTCTGGCTAAACGGAAGGTCCTAGGGCAAAAAGGATTAGATTCTGTGATCACTTTTAGATCCCACCAAATATAGATTTTTTGGTGAAATCATAAAAGTCCATTTTCTGGCTAAACGGAGGGCCCTAGGGCAAAAAGGATTAGAATCTGTGATCACTTTTAAATCCCACCAAATATCGATTTTTTGGTAAAAATATAAAAGTCCATTTTCTGGCTAAACGGAAGGTCCTAGGGCAAAAAGGATTAGATTCTGTGATCACTTTTAGATCCCACCAAATATAGATTTTTTGGTGAAATCATAAAAGTCCATTTTCTGGCTAAACGGAGGGCCCTAGGGCAAAAAGGATTAGAATCTGTGATCACTTTTAGATCCCACCAAATATCGATTTTTTGGTAAAAATATAAAAGTCCATTTTCTGGCTAAACGGAAGGTCCTAGGGCAAAAAGGATTAGATTCTGTGATCACTTTTAGATCCCACCAAATATAGATTTTTTGGTGAAATCATAAAAGTCCATTTTCTGGCTAAACGGAGGGCCCTAGGGCAAAAAGGATTAGAATCTGTGATCACTTTTAGATCTCACCAAATATTGATTTTTTGGTGAAAACATAAACGTCCATTTTCTGACTAAACGGAAGGCCCTAGGGCAAAAAGGATTAGAATCTGTGATCACTTTTAAATCCCACCAAATATCCCACCTAGGGCAAAAAGGATTAAAATCTGTGATCACTTTCAGATCCCACCAAATATCAATTTTTTGGTGAAAACATAAAAGTCCATTTTCTGGCTAAACGGAAGGCCCTAGGGAAAAAAGGATTAAAATCTGTGATCACTTTTAGATCCCACCAAATATCGATTTTTTGGTGAAAACATAAAAGTCCATTTTCTGGCTAAACGGAAGGCGCTAGGGCAAAAAGGATTAGAATCTGTGATCACTTTTAGATCCCACCAAATATCGATTTTTTGGTAAAAATATAAAAGTCCATTTTCTGGCTAAACGGAAGGCCCTAGGGCAAAAAGGATTATAATCTGTGATCACTTTTAGATCCCACCAAATAACGATGTTTTGGTGAAATCATAAAAGTCCATTTTCTGGCTAAACGGAAGGCCCTAGGGCAAAAAGGAGTAAAATCTGTTATCACTTTTAGATCCCACCAAATATAGATTTTTTGGTGAAATCATAAAAGTCCATTTTCTGGCTAAACGGAAGGCCCTAGGGCAAAAAGGATTAGAATCTGTGATCACTTTGAGATCCCACCAAATATTGATTTTTTGGTGAAATCATAAAAGTCCATTTTCTGGCTAAACGGAAGGCCCTAGGGCAGAAAGGATTAAAATCTGTGATCACTTTGAGATCCCACCAAATATCGATTTTTTTGGTGAAATCATAAAAGTCCGTTTTCTGGCTAAACGGAAGGCCCTAGGGCAAAAAGGATTAAAATCTGTGATCACTTTTAGATCCCACCAAATATCGATTTTTTGATGAAAACATAAAAGTCCATTTTCTGGCTAAACGGAAGGCCCTAGGGCAGAAAGGATTAAAATCTGTGATCACTTTGAGATCCCACCAAATATCGATTTTTTGGTGAAATCATAAAAGTCCATTTTCTGGCTATACGGAAGGCCCTAGGGCAAAAAGGATTAAAATCTGTGATCACTTTTAGATCACACCAAATATCGAATTTTTTGTGAAATCATAAAAGTCCATTTTCTGGCTAAACGGAAGGCACTAGGGCAAAAAGGATTAAAATCTGTGATCACTTTTAGATCCCACCAAATATCGATGTTTATAAATATAAAAAGTCCATTTTCTGTCTAAACGGAAGCCCCTAGGGCAAAAAGGATTATAATCTGTGATCACTTTTAGATCCCACCAAATATTGACTTTTTGGTGAAAACATAAAAGTTCATTTTCTGGCTAAACGGAAGGCCATAGGGCAAAAAGGATTAGAATCTGTGATCACACTTTTAGATCCCACCAAATATCGAATTTTTTGGTGAAATCATAAAAGTCCATTTTCTGGCTAAACGGAAGCCCCTATGGCAAAAAGGATTAAAATCTGTGATCACTTTTAGATCCCACCAAATATCGAATTTTTTAGTGAA
>NW_023998351.1:0-3958 GCF_015586225.1 Lucilia sericata | reverse complement strand
ATAGTAAACTCAGCTCTCATTTAATTAAATTAAAAATAACATTCTGATACTTAATCGATATTAAAAAAATATATATTTTTTTAATGTCAACAAATACTCATGCGTTTCTTTAATAAATTTCAAATCTCTCCAAAAACAACTGTTAAATTTTTCTTAAATTTTGTGTTGAGTTGCCAAGAAATATTTTCATGAGATATGAATTTTTGCTGTTGAAATATTGCAACTATATTTAAACGGGTGTGTATATTATAAAACTTGTATTCATTTATTGTTTCATATTCGATACTGTTTTTTTTTTGTTCTGCTGTTCAAGGATATCATCAGATACTAAACCATGCGCAAAATAAAATTAAATGAAAAACGAGTGAGTGAAGAATGAATGCAAGAAGTTAAAGTGCAATATGACAGTTAACTGAACAGCAAAGCATCCTATAGACCAAACTAGAAATAACACTATAGTCCAGACTATAGACTAGACTATAGACTAGACTATAGACTACAATATAGACTAGACTATAGACTAGATTATAGACTATACTATAGACTAGACTATAGACTAAACTATAGACTAGACTATAGACTAGATTATAGACTAGACTATAGACTAGACTATAGACTAGACTATAGACTAGACTATAGACTAGACTATAGACTAGACTATAGACTAGACTATAGACTAGACTATAGACTAGACTATAGACTAGACTAGACTATAGACTAGACTATAGACTAGACTATAGACTAGACTATAGACTAGACTATAGACTAGACTATAGACTAGACTATAGACTAGACTATAGACTAGACTATAGACTAGACTATAGACTAGACTATAGACTAGACTAGAGACTAGACTATAGACTAGACTATAGACTAGACTATAGACTAGACTATAGACTAGACTATAGACTAGACTATAGACTAGACTATAGACTAGACTATAGACTAGACTATAGACTAGACTATAGACTAGACTATAGACTAGACTATAGACTAGACTAGACTAGACTATAGGACTATAGACTAGACTATAGACTAGACTATAGACTAGACTATAGACTAGACTATAGACTAGACTATAGACTAGACTATAGACTAGACTATAGACTAGACTATAGACTAGACTATAGACTAGACTATAGACTAGACTATAGACTAGACTATAGACTAGACTATAGACTAGACTATAGACTAGACTATAGACTAGACTATAGACTAGACTATAGACTAGACTATAGACTAGACTACTAGAACTAGACTATAGACTAGACTATAGACTAGGACTATAGACTAGACTATAGACTAGACTATAGACTAGACTATAGACTAGACTATAGACTAGACTATAGACTAGACTATAGACTAGACTAGACTAGACTATAGACTAGACTATAGACTAGACTAGACCTAGCTCTATAGACTAGACTATAGACTAGACTATAGACTAGACTATAGACTAGACTATAGACTAGACTATAGACTAGACTATAGACTAGACTATAGACTAGACTATAGACTAGACTATAGACTAGACTATAGACTAGACTATAGACTAGACTATAGACTAGACTATAGACTAGACTATAGACTAGACTATAGACTAGACTATAGACTAGACTATAGACTAGACTATAGACTAGACTATAGACTAGACTATAGACTAGACTATAGACTAGACTATAGACTAGACTATAGACTAGACTATAGACTAGACTATAGACTAGACTATAGACTAACTATAGACTAGACTATGACTAGACTATGACTAGACTATGACTAGACTATGACTAGACTATGACTAGACTATGACTAGACTATGACTAGACTATGACTAGACTATGACTAGACTATGACTAGACTATGACTAGACTATGACTAGACTATGACTAGACTATGACTAGACTATGACTAGACTATGACTAGACTATGACTAGACTATGACTAGACTATGACTAGACTATGACTAGACTATGACTAGACTATGACTAGACTATGACTAGACTATGACTACTAGACTACTATGACTAGACTATGACTAGACTATGACTAGACTATGACTAGACTATGACTAGACTATGACTAGACTATGACTAGACTATGACTAGACTATGACTAGACTATGACTAGACTATGACTAGACTATGACTAGACTATGACAGACTAGACTACTATGACTACTTGACTAGACTATGACTGATATTATCCCTAATCTACCATATATCGTTGTTGCAATTCCTTGAAAAAACTTGTTATACCTCTTATACTTCCCTTAACCCAAACATATAATCCAGGATCTATATAAATTATAAACTACAATCTGATAAAATATACTTTTACCATATACAAGAGGAAAATAATTGATATGAACTGCTACTATGTACAAACTTGTGTATTTTTTGTTTTGGTAACAGTGGCTACAAATTTCCCAGTACATTTTTTCTAGCAATTTTCCTACATATTTTTTGTTTCAGTTGCTTTTAGTTTTATTTGTTTTTTTTTTTGTAATATAAACATGAGAATATATAATACACCATGTTTTTAACTTTTGTCAACAAAATACGAGAAGTAAAAAAAAATTGGAAAAAATGAAAAATAGTACTTGAAATTTTATAGTCTGTAAAGAAAAATGCAATGTACATAATACACATACATACATGTATGTATGTACTTCTCTATGTACATTATACTCAAAATGTAAATGCATGCAAAAGTGTACATGTTTAGTGCAATATAAAGTGATATTTTAAACAAGTATAAGGGTGACCCTTAAAAATACTTATTTACTTGTAAATATTTTAACAATTTGTAAACATAATCACTACCAAATACTAAACTACTAAACAACTTTAACAAAACTTTGCCATATTTTCAAAATATTTTTTATATTTTCTTAATTTTTATTTAGAGATTACCCTAATATTTACATATAAGTATATAACAGTTTACCATCATTTATATACTTTTATAGTGTTTATGTAGCAAAAAGTTTAAGACTGTTTCTATATATTTTTCTTTTAAAAAGTCTATATGTTTTAACACTCTTTAAGTACCCACTGAAACAATGCAATACAGAAAAAAAATTTATAATGTTTTTTTTTTTAATAAAAAAAGCACAGGCAAGAAATTGACACATTGTTATGTCATACACGTGTAATTCCTTCTTACAATTACTCATGTATTTTACATTAATATTACTCAAATATTACATGTCTAGTGATAAAGATAAGAAGTTTTATTTTTTATTACTTATAATTATTATTTTATAAACAAATGTTTTGTAAGTTTGTTTTACATAACTGAAAGACAGCCAGACAGAGAGATAACATGACAGGTTACCTTAACTTTAAGTCTAAAAGGGAATTAGAAGTGGGAAAATTTCTGGGAAATGTATTTAACAGAAAAAGTTAATTTTTTATTAAAGTAATTAAAGTACTTAATTACGGTGTAAACATTATTAAAATTTTATACAAAGATTTTGTACAGTACTGCCTGCACCCCCAAAAAGTCTACAGGCTAGGCAATATATTAGACTAGAATATGGACCAGACTATACACTGCAGACTCGTTTATAGACTAAACCATATACTACACTATAGCCTGAACTAACGACTATTGAATGCACTATAAACTTGACTATAGACTAGACCTTCAGACTAAACTATAGACATGACTATAGACTAGACCATAGACTAGACTAGATCTGATTATAGACCAGACTATAGACTAAACTATAGACTAAATCATACTGTAGACTAGACTATTGCCAAAACTATAGACTAGATTATACACTTTACTATAGACTAGACTATAGACTGAACTATAGACTAGACTATTCAATATAGATTAGACTATAGACTTAATTATAGACATGACTGTAGACTAGATTATAGACTAGACTATATACTAGACTATAGATTACGCCATAGACTTGACTATGGACTACACTATACACTAGACT
>NW_023998350.1:0-4055 GCF_015586225.1 Lucilia sericata | reverse complement strand
TTATGCAAGCTTGTTTTTTTTCTTCTACTATGTGTATTTTTGTTTATTTATTGACAAAAAATTTATTTCAAGAAATTATTAGTAGAAAGAAATTTAATATTTTTATATTTTGAATGAAAATAGTTTTTTAAAAAATAGATTTTTTACTTTTAAATAAATTTGTGTGTTTTTTTAAAAACAAAAATTTAATATATTTTTTCCGAAATATGAAAATAAAATGATTATTAAAGAAAAAATTGTCAAATGACGTCGGCAAAACACTTTTTCTAAAGAAAAAGAAATTTCAACTAAAAATGCTTATATAAGAAAAATGGTATCAAATGCCGTCGGCAAAACACTTTTTTAAATTGATTTTACTAAAATATTTATAAAAGAAAACAATTATCAATGCCGTCGGTAAAAACATTTTCTAAAGAAAAAAATAAATTTATGCTAAAATGCATATAAAAGAAAACAATTATCAAATGCCGTCGGCAAAACACTTTTTTTGTGTCAAAAAAAGTATATTTTTAGATTTTTAGTTGACATTCATTAATTGAAAAAGTGTTTTGCCGACGGAATTGAAAATTAGAAATATTTTTCTTTTTTTTAGTATAAAATGTTTTTTGTTCTAAAATTTCAAAAAATTTTTTAAATAGAAGAAAATACTTAATAAAGTAAAATATTGTTAATATTAGTTGATAGAAAATGAAAATATGCAATATTTAAAGATGAAATGAAAAATAACTTTTCAGTCTAACTGTACGAAACAATAATATACACAAAAATTATCAACGCATACAGAATAAAGAAGAAGTTTTTACTTAAAAACGATCACATACTGACAAACACAACCAAATTCTATACAGACAAAAAATACTTCGTGGGAATCTCGCCTGTAAGATTATTCAGTATCTCAGCTTAATGTGTTTGTTGTTGGTTTTTTTGAACTAAAGCAAAAAATGTTAAGGAATTTCTATAGTTGTGTGTGTTTTTTTAGTTCTTAGTTTTTATGTATACCGTTGTTTTTTGTTTGTAGAAAAAAGCAGAGGTTGCAATGTAAAGGCATTTGTATAGTTTGTGTGTGTTTTTTTTTAGTTTGTTCGTTTATACAGTGGTTTTGTAAAATCACAAGAAATTCTTATTTGAGGAAGTTTGTGAAATGTAAAGGCATTTGTATAGTTGTGTATGTGTTTTTCTTTAGTTGTTGGATTTTATGTATACCATAGTTTTTGTTGTGTATAAAAAATAAGACGAGGGATGATTATGAAGAATTAAAACGAGGGATGATTATGTGAGGCAGATGTTTGTTTTAAATACATATTTTAATGAAAATATGCAAAAACGGATGCCTTTTACTGATAAAAAGACAATACAATTTGATTTTAAACTTGTAAATTTTTCGAAAATTCTTATTATTTTGTTAAGTTTTAAGTTAGTTTTTGAAAAAATTTTACTCATTTTTGAAATAAATTTGTCGTCCTGAAAAGGACGGTTGGTTTTCTTCTAAATACGATGGTCTGTATAGTATTTTTACATTTTCTTGTTGTCGTTGTGTAAATAATTTAGGCCTTCTTTTCTGTTTTCTTTGGCAAAAGTACAGCTTGAATGTTGGGCAAAACACCACCTTGAGCAATGGTTACGCCAGACAATAATTTGTTCAATTCTTCGTCATTACGGATGGCCAATTGCAAATGACGGGGAATAATTCTGGTCTTTTGTTGTCACGAGCAGCATTACCAGCCAATTCAAGAACTTCAGCAGCCAAATATTCCATAACGGCAGCTAAATATACGGGAGCACCGGCACCAACACGTTCGGCATAATTGCCTTTACGCAACAAACGATGGATACGACCGACGGGGAATTGCAAACCAGCACGATTTGAACGGGACTTTGCCATTTCCCTTAACTTTGCCACCTTTACCACGACCAGACATTTTTTCACTTTTTAGTTATTATTTAAAACACTTCACTAGAGCACTGTTAAACACAAACTGATAAATATTTTTTTTGTTACCATGGGTTATTTATACTTTTTTTCTGAGAAGAACACACACACAATGGGTGGTTTGTGTAGATACATTTTGTAGATACAATTGTATTTGTTGGATTCCAAAAAGGTATATAATGCGCACACACCAAGAAAAAAAACTCACAGTTTGTGAACAGTGTTTAAAAGTGTTTGTGAAAAAAAAAGTGAATAATAAAAAATGCCTCCTAAAACCAGTGGTAAAGCAGCAAAGAAGGCCGGTAAGCCCAAAGAATATTACCAAGAGTGACAAGAAAACCAAGCGGTAAGCGCAAGGAATCTTATGCCATCTACATTTACAAAGTGTTGAAGCAAGTACATCCCGATACTGGTATCTCATCAAAGGCCATGAGTATCATGAACAGTTTTGTTAATGATATCTTTGAGCGTATTGCCGCTGAAGCATCTCGTTTGCTCACTACAACAAGCGTTCAACCATCACCAGTCGGGAAATTCAAACTGCTGTCCGTCTATTGTTGCCCGGTGAATTGGCCAAGCACGCTGTCAGTGAAGGTACAAAAGCTGTCACCCAAATACAACTAGCTCCAAGTAAATTTTCTGCCCTTGCTGTTGTCAACAAATGGTTTATATAAATAATTTCTTTAACATCAACTACAACAAAACGGCCCTTCTCAGGGCCACAATATTTTTCAAAAAGAGATTGGTTTTTATTGTTTTATACTTAATTATAAATTGTTTAATAATAGCAGTTGGTTTTCTTTTTGGTGTGGAAATTTGCTTTGAAAATTCGGACATTTTGATTTTAGTGTCTAATTCACAAACCTTTTTGTAATTTAAAGCAAGAATTGCAACCTTTTTGTGTTTTTGGTTTGTGAATTTGAAAATTGCCAACAATGTAAAAGCAGATTTCCACTACCATAAAAACGTTAAAGAAATTGGATATGCTACACTTATTTATCCAAATAAAATGAAAATAATAATTTTAATAATAATCCTAAAAATAGTGTTAGCAATATTTTGATTTTCATATTAAAAATTTGCTGTTTTGCCGACGGCATTTGAAAAATTTTTAAAAAAATATTACAAATTTTGTTTTGCTGTCGGCAATTTTACAATTTTATAATATAAATAAATGTTTTGTAACATATTTATGTTTTTTACTTATTTTGTAGCAATAATTTTGATTTTTCATATTAAAATTTGCTGTTTTGCCGACGGCATTTGAAAAATTTTTAAAAAAAGATTAAAATTTTTTGTTTTGCCGTCGACATTCTACAATTTTATAATATAAATAAATGTTTTGTAAAATATTTATGTTTTTTACTTATTTTGTAGCAATATTTTTGATTTTTCATATTAAAATTTGCTGTTTTGCCGACGGCATTTGAAAAATATTTAAAAAAATATTACAATTTTTTGTTTGCTGTCGGCATTTTACAATTTATAATATATAACATTTTTTTGTAAATTATTTATGTTTTTTATTAATTTTGCAGCAAAATTTTTATTCTCATACTAAAATTTTTGTTTAAATTAAAAAAAAAAAAAAAATATTTTCTGTTTGTTTAGAAATTTAGAAACTTGAGATATTTTTATTTTTTTCATATTTTTGATTTTTCATATTAAAATTTAATATTTTGCCGACGGCATTTCGTAATTTTCAACGATTAAAATTTTAATTTTAGTGTTTTTTATAAAATAAACAAATATTGACAGATATTTTGATTTTTACTTATTTTGTAGAAAATATTTTGATTTTTCATATTAAAATTTGCTGTTTTGCCGACGGCATTTAAAAAAACAATTCTTTAAAGAATATGTTTCTTATTAAAATGTAACGTTTTGCCGGCGGTATTTAATCATTTTTTTTCGCAAAAAAAGAAAAAAAAAACAAAAATTTACTTTTGTTGAAGACGAACAATGAAAAAGTGTTTTACCGACGGCATTTCGTTAAATTTCATTTTAAAAATTTGTTCTATTATTTTGAATTTCTTAACAAAATTTTCTTTATTTATGTTTTTTCTGTAAAATTTAATGAATTTTCTAAAGATTTTACTTTTTATTTACATTTTGATAGAAAAAT
>NW_023998349.1:0-4094 GCF_015586225.1 Lucilia sericata | reverse complement strand
AACTAACTAACTAGCTAACTAACTAACTAACTAACTACTAACTAACTAACTAACTAACTAACTAACTAACTTTAAGTAAACGACTTAAAATTTTAACTTAAAATTTCTCATTTTTAAAATTTTGTATTAAAAGCTCATATTTACTTAGAACCAAAGCTGTTAATGAGTTATTTTTAACTCGTTCAAGCTTTACAGCTTAATTTTCACTTTATAATTCTAAAAAAAATTTAACCAAAATACTAACTGTAGCGTACTTATTGAATTACAAAATAACTTTTACCCAAAAAAAATCCATTCATTTTTTTTTGTCTCACCATCCTATCTACAAGGAAACTCTAAAAGTGACGGATGTTCAAAATAAATGAATGTCGAACACAAACAAAAAAAAAATATTTAAATTTCCTTTTGAATTAGTGGCATCTATTTCCTTTTTAATAAGGCACAAGTAACTTTTTTTCCTGCTCCTATTTCCAAATGAAACAAATTTTTTTCTATACAATTGTTATTTGTTACAGGCTCCTTTCTTGCTTCGCTTAAATAAAATTCATTCCAAAGGCTTCTTTCTATAAAAAGTGGTAAAATTAGCATTTTTCTTTAAATAACAAGACAATAATTATAAGTAAAACTTTTTAAACAGCTGTTCCATGTAAAAACTTCTCTAAACAACTCAAAAGCTTTAATACAGAAAAAAAGGAAAAGAGGAGATTTTTTTTAATAACAGCTGTTATTGTCCTTTGATATACTCAATTATATAACCCTTCAAATTTTATTTACTTCATTTCAAACTTCTTAAAATAACGTGAATATATCAATCACTTCAATGTAATAATTTTAAATTGCAATTTTTTTCTCGCTTTCTCTCTCTCAAAGGAGCGATGATATATGGCTCATTGTTAGAAAACTAATTGAAAATAAAAGGGGGAATAATGTTTAAAACTTATTTTGAAATATGGTTGTATGTATTTAAAATTTAAATTGAAGTATGTACTTGTAGTTGTTGTACAAACTGCTACGCAAACTACAAGTTCAACACATTTAGCACTGAGACTTCTTTAACAGCTGACGCAGTTTTAAAGTACTTAGGACAGGGGTGGGCTAACTAAAGCGGTTGTATGTTTTAAAAAAGGTACTCTTTAGAAGCAAACTATTATATAAAAAACTTGTCTATTCTACAGAAAACTTTTCTATAGAAACTTGTCTATTGGGGGAAAACTTTTCCACAGAAAACTTATAAATTTTGAGGACAACTTTTCTATAGAATACATGTTTATTTTGGGGACAACTTTTCTATAGAAAACTTGTCCATTTTGGGGTCAACTTTTCTATGCAAAACTTGTCTATTTTGATGACAATTTTTCTATAGAAAACTTATCCATTTGGGGACAACTTTTCTATAGAAAACTTGAACATTTGAAGGACAACTTTTCTATAGAAAACTTGTACATTTGAAGGACAAATTTTCTATAGAAAACTTGTACATTTGAGGGACAACTTTTCTATAGAAAACTTGTCAATTTGGGGAACAACTTTTCTATAGAAATATTGCTCATTTGGAGGACAACTTTTCTATAGAAAACTTGTCCATTTGAGGGACAGCTTTTCTGCAAAAAACTTTTTCATTTGGAGGACAACTTTTCTATAGAAAACTTGTCTATTTTGAGGAACAACTTTTCTACAGAAAATTTGTCCATTTGAGGGACAACTTTTCTATAGAAAACTTGTCCAGTTGAAGGACAACTTTTCTATAGAAAACTTGTCCATTTGAGGGACAACTTTTCTATAGAAAACTTGTCCATTTGAGGGACAACTTTTCTATAGAAAACTTGTCCATTTGAGGGACAACTTTTCTATAGAAAACTTGATAATTTTGGGGAAAAATTTTCTATAGAAAATTTGTCCCTCAAATGGACAAGTTTTCTATAGAAAAGTTGTCTATTTTGGGGACAACTTTTCTATAGAAAACTTGTCCATTTTGGAGACAACTTTTCAATATAAAACTTGTCCATTTTGGAGACAACTTTTCTATAGAAAACTTGTTCACTTTGGGGACATGGTTTGTACAGAAAACTTGTCTATTTTGTGGACAACTTTCCAATAGAAAACTTGTCCATTTGGGGACAACTTTTCTATAGAAAACTTATCTATTTTGGGGACAACTTTTCTATTTTAAAATTTAGTATTTTAAACCTGGAGAACAACAGTTAACCTTTCGGCACCCAAACACCTTATAAATTTGTCCCTCCCTACTCTTTGTCAAAAACGTTACCGTTTGCAAACGATTAAAAAGCCATATAATAAAACATTTATTAAATCATACTTCCTCACAAACTGCTAAAATATAAAACGTGAAAAAACCCCTAAAACCAACAAATTTTTCTTTATAACAGACTTACGACCCCTTTATTCTGCGTGCAATTCTAGCACGAGTCAAAAAAACACGATTTTCATACGCAAAATAACGCATTTCTCAGTAGAAGTAGAAATTTATAATACATTATTTTGCAAACAAATAATAAAAAAGCAATTTAACATTTAATCACGCACTAAACTACTGCTACTGACAAAAAGACAGTGAAATAAAAGGGGGAATATTACTGCTAAAAGCCTTCAAAATAAGCTTTAACAAGGACAGGAAATAAAAAAAATGCCAAAATTATGCGAAAAAAAGTAAGGGCAAAACATGTTTCAAAAAGATCAACACAAAATTTAAAAAAAGGCTGCAGGATTAAGGGAAGAAGGCTTATTTTTGCAAAAAAGCAAAAGGTGTAAGCGTGAGGATAGTGGCAAAGCTCATCAACGTCATTGCAACATGTTCAACACATTCATGCATAAAAATGTCCCTGACGCTAAAATATGTCTGTTAAGCGCATGTATGTATGTATATTCTGTATGGAAGTAAAACAAAGCATACAAAGGTTTGACATACAAAGTAATAATAAGGGATATTCAAATATTGCAAAAATTTTGTTATGTGGCAAGTACAAAAACTACCTCCCTAATGTATACTCTTTGTCAAACACCCAAAATCATTTCATTTCCCCTTCCCATTCTCTCTTTTATATAATAAAAACTGCACAGCTAATGTTATTAAAAATACTGCTGCTTGTTGTACTTTAAACATGTTTATTTTTTTTTTGCAAATAATAAAATTATAAAATTCTTTCTTTTTATTGTTTAATAACATTACATTGAGCTTAATTTATGAGTCTAATAAAGTCAAATACAAGAATATCAAACACACACCATAGAATATTTCATATTTTTTCTAATTTCAAAAAATAAAAGATGAGTTCAAAATTTAAATGAAATGCAAAAAAAAACAAAATAATCTAATAAATATTTTTTTAATATTTAGTTTTGACAAGCATAACCTTGTTAACTTCCAAAATAACCCTTGTGTGTAAAATGTATATGAGTAGTTTTATAAAGAGGAGAGCAAATAGTAATGCATATTTTGGTGTAGGATTTTAGGGGTTTGTCAAAAGGTTTCTATAGACATACATACCTAAATTACACCTCATTTGGAACATGTGTTAATGTTGCATATGTAAATTTTTTTTTATTATTAAAAAAACATTTTTCTCATTCCCAGGAATCTCCTTTTCTAAGGACAATTCGTGATACAATTCTCTATAGAAACTTGTCACTTTGTAAACAACTTTTCTGACACATTTCTTTAGAAAATTATCCATTTTGATGACAACTTTTCTTTAGAACAATTGTCCATTTTGTGAACAATTTTCTATAGAAAACGTGTCCATTTTGTAAACAACTTTCTATAGAAAACTTGTCCATTTTGTATACAACTTTTCTATAGAAAACTTGTCCATTTGTGGACAACATTTCTATAGAATTCTTTGTCCATTTGGGCGGACACCTTTCTATAGAAAACTTGTACTATTTTGTAAGAACAACTTTCTATAGAAAACTTATCCCATTTGTAGGGACAACGTTTCTATAGAAAACCTGTTACATTTTGTAAGACAACGTTTCTAGAGAAACTTGCTTCTATTTTTGAAGAAACTTTCTAGAGAAAACTGTTCTCTATTGTAATGAACACTTTTCTAATGAAATCTTGTTCCATTTTGTGAACA